>NC_142066.1:61300278-61603308 GCF_059756535.1 Pantherophis guttatus | reverse complement strand
GACAAGGATTGGATATGGATACAAGTTCAAGAGTAGATCAGCTACCTCCTCTACATGGATGACATCAAGCTATATACTAAGAGTGAACAAGACATTGGCTTCTTGATCCAACTGACATGGATGTACAGTGAGGATACTGTGATGTCATTCAGACTGCAGACATGTGACTGGATTTGTAAAGAGAGGGCAGGTAAGCAAAATTGATGGGATGGAACTACTAGCAGGCTACAAAGCAGACATCCATATCAGCTACCTTGATATCTCATAGTCACATATGGGAACTATGCAGAGGTGGGTTTCAGCAGGTTCTGACCAGTTCTGGAGAATCAGTAGCAGAAATTTTGAGTAGTTCGGAGAACTGGTAAATACCACCTCTGACTGGCCCCTCCCCCATCTATTCTCTGCCTCCTGAGTCCCAGCTGATCAGGAGGGAATGGAGATTTTACAGTATCCTTACCCTGGAGTGGGGTGGGAATGGAGATTTTACAGTATCCTTCCCCTGCCACGCCCACCAAGCCACGCCCACCAAGCCATGCCATACACCCCAACCCACACCCACACAACCGGTAATAAAAAAAATTGAATCTCACCATTGGAACTATGATGAAGAAGCAAGGAAAGCAGTAACATCCAAGTACCACCAAAGAAGAGACAACTCAATGGGAAGAGCAAGATCTATGCCATGAGCACATATACCTTGCCAGTCCCAAAGGTGCTTTTTTCAAAAGGTGTTTCTTGGTTTTTTAACCTTTGGACATGTTTTGCTTCTTATCCAAGAAACTTCTTCAGTTCTAATTGACTGGTGGGAATGGAAGGATTTATATTTATAAATCTTTCCATTCCTCACCAGTCAGATAGAACTGAAAAGCAAAATGTTTTCAAAGGAAAAAATCAAGAAAGTCCACTTGCTTTTGGAAAAAGTATCTTTGGGACAACTATGACCAGGATGATTGAAAATCTCCATAAACATTTATGCCCTGCCAGTCATCAGATACCCTGCCTGCTGGTATAATGAGTTGGCCAAAGGAAGATATGGAGGCTGCCAATATGAAGGCCTAGAAGCTCATCACAATGTCTACAGTTTTCTACTCCACGTCCAACACCTAGAGACTGTACATTAGTCAGAAAGAGGGTGGACAGGATTTATGAGTTCAAAGCCACTGGATAGAACCCAGAGCATCCAGGAGTACATTGGTAAGATGGCATCCAAAGATAAGCTGCTGAGAGAATGCCTGCGGCAGCAGTATACATGGGAGGAAGATTAAGCTATTGCAAGACAAGATCTTGGATGGATTATACAGATAGCTGTGATGACTGACATTGGGAAACTCTACCAGTGGCTGGAAAGGACTTAACTAATAGACGGCACTGAGGCTTTGTTCACAGTAGCACAAGAACAGGTACGTATCAGATCCATAGAAGCAACAATCTACCACAATAGACAAGACTCAGGGTGCAAAGAGGCCTCAAAGACAATGCAACACATAGTGGAAGTGTGTAAGATGCAGGTAGAAACAGCATACACTGAATGGCACTGCTAAGTAGTTGGCATTGTGTACAAGAACATCTGCAGTGTATGGACTAGATCATCCAAAGTCCAGATGGGAGATTCTACAGAAGTTTGTAAAGTATAACAGGTCTAAGATCCTGTGGGACTACAGATGCCAAGTATAGGCCAATCTATTGGACATTGTGATAGCAGAAAAAAGCAGGGGTAATAGATATAGCAATGCCAAGTGACAGTAATATCAGGAAGAAGTATGAAAATCTGGAGAAGTACCAGGGCCTGAAGGAGGAACTAGAGAAGATGTGTAAAATAAAGGCCAAAAAGGTCCCAGTGGTGGTAGGAACACTTGGGGCTATGAATTCTAAGATGGGAGAGTGGCTCCAATAGATCCCAGGAATGATACTGGAGTTCTCCATCTAGAAGAGTGCAGTGCTAGCAACAGCTAGGATACTGTGCAGAACCCTCAAACTACTAGGCCCCTAGCAGAGGCCTTGGAGTTTGAGGAAGATATATGTCACCCATAGGAGAACTTTGCAGATTTTAGGACAGCTTCATTTTTTTTTCTCTAGTTACTTTTCACTACCCTTAGTTCAAGTGTATCATATGTAATTAATTAATATTTAATCTTTGGATGTTTTTAGATTACAATTTTTCCCTTACGTCCATTTTAGAACAAAGGCAGCATTCCACTAAAAACGTTTTTGGATGTCTTTTATTATTATGCAACTGAGGATGATCTAGCTCTCCTGTCTTCTGCTACTATGCTCTATCCATAAGACAACTGTCAGAGGCAGATGAGCAGTGACCTTTTCCTTTCAGAATTTGCTCAGTTCCTGCTGCTACCAGTAATACCTCTAATTTAACAAATATGTTTTCTGGTTGTTTAGGAGCTGCAGAAATGGATCATTTAACCCTCTTAGCTGAGAATTTTGGAATTCACTGTCTCAATTCATTTGGAGCTTCTGGTTTGTATGTGTGTGTCACTGTTGTGGGTTGCTGCCAAATAAACGATGCATTTGCCTGTCTCTCAGTTAGGATCAGGGGCAGTGGTGGGTTCCTCCCGGTTCCGCCAAGCCGGTAGCGATGATGATATGATGTCACTGAACTGGTTCTGCCTCCCCACCCCCTGCCCCCCTGCATTATTCTTACCTTTTATTTGGCCCCACCCCTAATCTATTGCTGCCTCCTGAGTCCCAGCTGATCGGCTAGAGGGAAAAAATCTGTTTAAACACTTGCCGCTGGGCTTCAAAGGGCCGCCCTACAGCTGATCAGTGTTAAAAGAAAACAAATGAATAGACCGGTGCCTGCAAAAATAAATGAGTAGACCAGTGCCTCCAAAAACAAATGAGTAGACCGGTACAACTCTGCAAGCAGTTAAAAGCTTGGTAGACCAGTACCTCTGCTAAATCCTAAAGAATTGTCACATGACCATCAAGCCACGCCCACAGAACCAGTAGTAAAAAAATTTAGAACCCACCCCTGATCAGGGGTGAAATTTACTTATGTTCCCTATTGGTTCGCCAATGTGTATGCGCCCTGCTCGCGCACATTCCCTCACACGCTGTCATCTGCACATGCGCAAAGCCTTCTGCACATGCACAGAGGCTTAAAATGTCACAAAAAAGCAACATCGTGATGTCCATGCGGGTGGGCGGAGCCTCCTGCAGCCACCGCTACCAGTTCGCCCAAGCCTGATAGAACCAGATGGATTTCACCTTTGGTTAGGATCTCTGGTGCGGATCTCTGTTACTCAGGTAGGGCAGAAAGATGATTTATTAGCAATGGGGAAGTGGAAAATAGCTAGATGAGGCAGACAGTTAAGATGCTTTGTTGTTTTGGCAACAAAATAGGAATTAGACACATGGGTTGTAGGCAATAGGCAAGGACCAAAAGAGCTGCTTGATTTATAAAGGAGACAAAGAACAGCTCATAAAGCCCTTTCTCTGAGTGGGATTGGTGCTGTCAAGAGAACTTTGGATTTCTACAGAAAGAGCTTCTGGCAAGAGATCAGCTGCACCTCACAAGGACTGGGAAGAATGTGTTTGAAAAACAACTGGGTCAGCTCATCACAAGGGCTTTAAACTAAAAATTGAAGGGAAAAGTGACTAATCTTTCAGAGAAAACCCTAAACATAAACCCCAGCACAACAAATCAGACAATGAGGAAGGGAGTGCTGAGAAAAAAGGGAAACTCAACTATAAATCAGGAAGCAAATGCAGGGTCAACCATATGTAGGATGACTACTTTGAAGAACAAACACGGAGAACTTGAAGTCCTAGTACGTGAGGGCAGATATGATATGATTGCCATTACTGAAACTTGGTGGGATGGAATCCATGACTTGAGCATAGTCTTAAAAGGATATAGACTATTTTTAAAAAATCAGACCCAATAAAAGAGGAGGGGGAAATGCATTGTATGTAAGGAATCACTATACCTCTACAGAAATACACAATGGCAAAGATAAAAGCCCTCTTGAATCCATTATGGTAAGAATTAAAGGAAAAAGAAGTGGCATTGCTATAGATGTGTAGTACAGGGCACATAACCAGACAGAGGAAATAGTCAGCTATACTGGACTTAATTGGACTTAATTCTTATGAATAGAATAGAATAGAATAGAATGTAGAATAGAATAGAATAGAACAGAACAGAACAGAACAGAATATAATTTTTTATTGGCCAAGCGTGATTGGACACACAAGGAATTTGTCTTGGTGCATATGCTCTCAGTATACATAAAAGAAAAGATACGTTCATCAGGAATCATAAGGTACAACACTTAAAGATAGTCATAGGATACAAATAAGCAATCAGGAAACAATATCAATATACTGTAAATCATAAAGATACAAGCAACAAAGTTACAGTCATACAGTCATAAATGGAAGGAGATGGGTGATGGAAACAATGAGAAGATATAGAAGATAATAGGGATGAAATGATAGAAATGATAGATGTGCGAGATAATTCAATGCCTTGCTTCTACTTGGCAAGACTTGCTGGGTGTTTTGGCATGGAAAACAGACTTGGAGAATTTGCCTGATTGCCGATAAACTGTCACTGCCACTGTCTAGATGGGTAAATTAATTAAGGATCGTACCCTGCCTGAGCACTCCCATGAATTGTTCTTCACCCATGTGCCCAACTGTGCTTCCCTTATCCCTGATGGTGCCAGATGAATTTCATCAGCTTATCCCCCTCACACAGGGGTCCAAATCCAACCCTTCCTGGTCTCCCTTTTCCGTTGTAGCTGGGAGTTCTGCAGACTCCAGGGCACGGAGCTGCAGCATCAGCAGGGAGCGAGGACAGTGCAGCCAGCAAGGCTGGTGAAGCATAATCCCTGGGGAGCACTCAGGCAGGGTATAAACCTTGATTAATTATCCCATATAAACAGCAGCGACAATTTATCAGCTCTGGCATCACTTCTCTGAGCCAGACCGCAGTGGGAGAGGATGGAGGGTCCAGTTCCCATTGCGAACCAGTAGTAAAGATAAGTAGAACCCACCCCTGCAACAAAGGTGATTAAAAAAATCTAGAGACTAAATGATATGATGAATGGTTAAGAGGATTAGGTATGTCTAACCTAGGATCAGGGATGACATGATAGCAGTCCTCTAGTACAGGGGTCCCCCACCCCTGGACCGCAGCCCACTACCGGGCTATAGCCCATTCAGAACTGGGCTGCACAAACAGTGGGCAGGCGCCCATGCGTGTGAAGCTCCACTTGTGCAAGCAGCAGGTGCCAAATAAATATCTAGACTCTCCTATAGCAAATTATACAGATTTTGGAAGAAGAGGGGCTAAAAGATTGGAAGGTTTATTTAATCCAGAAGGGTCAATCTTTGGTGTCATGCATTTCCTCCTCTTTACTGGCTCTGATGTCACTATCAAATACGCTTTGGACATGCCTACACACACGCTCACTCACTCTCTCACTCATTCACAAAGTTTATAATACAGTATCCTGGATTGCAATTTTGACTTTCTTCTTTAAATGGGACTGAGCTCTTCCAGTCAACAGTCATCACATTAGTTAGTGACAGGGAGTTTTTTCCCCTTTCCTACACATCCTGGTCTAAAGGATAGAGACATGAGATATCTTAAAAATTAAGTACTCTATGAAAAATTGATTCAAGTGATAACCCTTGATTATTACTTGATTCTGATTCATAGGTGGGTGGGAAAATGGGAAATCTTTTTAGGAAGCTCCTTGCTTCAGCCTTGTTGTTCTTTAGTCCTCTGGATCATATATACATTGCATTTTTTTATTGCAAACTGCACTAACTTTCATATTCCTTGAATTGCAAAGAAATGTCTTGGTTTGCATATTCTCAGCCCAAAACTCTGGGGATTGCAGATCCTTAATTCTTTTTATAGTGAACAGAATGGGCCCACACAGTTCTTTTGTAGAGCAGTATCACCCTGGTGCCATGTATTTTATTCCACAACCTTGGAGATCACCAATCCCTCAAATAATAGAGGAGATACACAGGCTGCGGACAAGCAATCCCCAGATGTAAGTCCCAAGACTATTCTATGGCAAACATTCAAGATCTTGCAAAATTCTGCCCAGTTTTTAGATTCAGCAGGACACTCTCTCCTACAGTTGGAATTTACCCAGCAGAGGAGAAATTAAAAAAACATGCTGTCATGGAGAAATTGATATTATTTTATCCATGGAAATAGTATATCAAAATGGCCGAGGCTACTTTTACCATTTGGCATGGTCATGGCCAAAGATTTCCCTCACTGGTTTAAGTGTATGGGTAGGGATGTGTGCAAGCAAACACATCTGTGTGCAAACTCATCAGCAAGCACACACAGACACAGATGCAAAGAGGCTGGTTGAAATTCTGCCCAGAATGAAGCTGTTTAAATGTTACTGAGGTGCTGTGAGTTTTGCTCAGGAAGCTCTCGATACACAAAACATGAAATATAAACTATCTTCCAGACAGAAAGCTCATGCAACTTATTATTAGATGCAGGGGTGGGCTTCAAAAATTTTAGCAAGGAGTTCTCTGCCTAGTTGCTGGGTGGGCATGGCCAAGTTGACTTCCTGCATCATGGTGGGGGGGGGCGTTTTTGCCCTCCCCAGATCCGGAGGTTTTCCTTGAGCCTCCGGGAGGGCAAAAATGGCCTCCCCAGGCTCCGGAGGCCCTCTGGAGGCTGAAAATGGGCCCATTTCCAGCCTTCCCGAACTTCCAATAGGCCCGTTTTTTGCCCTCCCTGAGCCTTTGCATGCACCCTGCACTTACCTGCATCCAAAACAGGCAGCGTGGGGACTTCTGGGAGAGGGAGGGCGGGTGGGCCAGCCAGGAGTGGAATTTGGGAGTTCTTTGAACTGCACAGAATCTTAGCTAGAGGTTCTCCCAAACCCCTGCAAACCCCCAGCAGCCCACTCCTGATTAGATGTCATTCTCATAGGATGGGGCCCATTATAGACAAGGCCCTCCTTTGGATCAGTGATTGGCAAATTGCAGTTATCAGCAGCAGCTCCTCCTTTAAGATGTTTTGCAGTTGTTCTTCAAGGTAATCTGACCCTGAGTTGTTCAGACTTTCTATATACTAATGCAAGACTAAGAAATTTTTAGTATGATTATTGTGGAGATTTTTGTGGTTTGAACTCTACTTCATGAGATACCTGAAATGGTATCCTCAGTAGATTGAGGTGATTGTGTGCAGGAGTGGGGGGGGGACTTTTATTGAATTTTTCTGTTTTTGAGTTACTGCCAACATGAAAGGCCTGTACCTCCAACTCCAGGGAGGCAAAAAGAACCTATAGGTTATGCTGTACGTGAGGGCAATTGGCTATATAGCACCTGATACACCATTAATTGTCAGGTTGATTCAGCTGATTTGGCGGCACTTATGGATTTTTTTTAAGGCATGCACAATCAGCATGCAAATTGCTAATTCATGCTTTGTTGAATTGTAGTTTGTTGAATAAGCCACAAGTGACTGGGTTTGCACATCATCTAATCCATACACTGTTAACTAACAACCACAATGTAGTTGTGTTCAAAAGTATCAAAATAAATAGTGTTCTAAGCATATATATGAATCAGGTTGTCTTTCTAAATATTAACAAACTAAATAATGGAGAAGAATGCTGAAGTACATTTTGAGTCATCTAGTTGAAAGTGATCAGAACAAAACTGTATCTGTATCGAGGAAAAGACTTAAACCCAGGTATTTCCTACTCAGTGAGTTGTTGCCAGATCTATAATCAGCTCTTGGCACCACCTTTGTTTCCTGCAGTCTAGTCCTTTATAATTGGCATAAAAAGACAACAGGAGTTATCAACAATTAAAGTAAATTGCAGAAGAGCAACAGCCTCAGCCTGTTGCTGAAAGAATTTCCTTTCCTTTCCATTCCTGTCCATTCCTGTCCTGTCCTGTCCTTTCCTTTCCTTTCCTTTCCTTTCCTTTCCTTTCCTTTCCTTTCCTTTCCTTTCCTTTCCTTTCCTTTCCTTTCCTTTCCTTTCCTTTCCTTTCCTTTCCTTTCCTTTCCTTTCCCTTCCTTTCCTTTCCTTTCCTTTCCTTTCCCTTCCCTTCCTTTCCTTTCCTTTCCTTTCCTGCCTTTTTCCCTTTCCCCTTCCCCATTTAACCAGCAAATTTCTAATTGCAGACATTTTGGATGTAAAATATTGTCTTCAACTAATAGAGTGCAGAAGAAAACTGTAGTATTGGCAATCTATAAAGGCAACGGAATAAGATAACTGAAATTTGGGAGGCCTTAGTATTTGGAATTATGGAGGAAAAGCTGCTTAATAAGCAGGTTAGGTCTGGTTAATAGTTGGAAATATCAGGAGTAGATTACATCAAGTGACAAGAACACCTCAAAGACAGCAATAGCAAGCCACTTCTGTACTGTTGGTAAAAGAATCCTTGATATCATTGGACCTGGAGTCCCACTCAAAGGAAAATTTAACTATTTAAAACAGTGGTGTCATAGTTGCAGCCTGCATACTGGATGCATCATGCGCTGGACACCTCAACCCCCAGTTAGCGAAGGGGTGAAAAGTCGCAACATGTCATGTGATGACAACGTGATGACGGAAGTTTGACACCATTATTTTTACATTGATATTATACATGTGCCTGGAATGTTGAAAGTGAAGAGTAGTGGAGAAAGTTTAACTCCTTTGATTCTTGTATGTTATTAAATACATAAGAATATGAGCAATTTATAACTCACTAGCTGTACCTGGCCACGCGTTGCTGTGGCCCAGTCTGGTGCTTCCGCTGGGCTAAAAGAGCAAGGCTGAAGTTCCAAACTCTCCACGAACATTTGGTGGGCATGGCCAACTCAACGTCACTCACTTTCATCAGTCACATGACAGCCCCTGAGCCACGCCTACCCAGATGGTGATTAGGGCAGAGAACCGGTTGCTAAAAAAGAATGGGAACCACAAAATCCTCCCTCTCGGTCTCCCTCTCTCTCTTTGTATCTCTCTATGTCTCTCTCTCTCCCCCATCTGTATCTCTCTATGTCTCTCTCTCCTCCGCTCTGTATCTCTCTCTCTCTCTCCCCCTCTCTGTATGTCTCCCTCTCTCCCTCTCCCCCTGTATCTTTCTATGTCTCTCTCTCCCCTCGTCTGTATCTCTCTCTCCCCCCCTCTCTGTATCTCTGTCTCTCTCTCCCACCCTCTCTCTCTGTATCTCTGTGTCTCTCTCCCTCCCCCATCTCTCTGTATTTCTCTATGTCTCTCTCTCCCTGTCTCTCTGTTTATCTCTGTCTCTGGCCCAGCCTCTTCTGCATCCCCTGCCATCACCCTTACCTTTTCAGGCCAGGCCTTCGCAGCTCTCCGCACCACAGCAGAAGCTCAGGGGCCGCCTCCGTCCTCCCTATACAGATGTTCTCTGGGGGCTTGATGGGGAGACGCATACCAGGGAAGGGAAGGGAGGGAGGGAGGGAGTGCGGCGGGGGTTCGAGGCTGGTTTGGGGCTTCCCGGCTGAGGGAAGTGGCAAAACTAGGAGCCACGCACATCTCACTGGACCCCTGCTGCATAGTTCTCCTCCCCCGCCTGCCAATGATTAAATCCCCCGCTCTTCCAGGCGAAATGAAGGAGGGCTGGCCATCCTCCCTTCTGCCTGTTTCCACCCCGGAAAAGAAGCCTCCCCGGAACCCCTTTTCTTCCAGAGGGTGAAATTTTTGTGTAGGCTCTGTGAACTGCCAGAACACCCACCTCGCAGTGCTGGTCAAAGGCGACCCCGAGGCTCCAGTTGCCTCCATCTCCCATTCACCGACCAGATTCGCATAGCGCCGGTTAGCGGCTGGTCTTTCTGACCTCGGGGCCCGTGGTAGCGCTGGGTCAGGCGCGATTTGGGCCAAGCGAGGGACGGAGGGTTCCCGCTCGGCAGACCCAGGCAGCCTCATTGCCAGATGTTCTTTGGAGGGAGCCCCAATAGCGGCTGGCAAGGGGGTGGGCAAGGCTAGTTCACGGGGTGGCCGGGGGAGGGGTAGGTCAGAGCCAGGCTCAGGTGGGCCCCGCCCAGCCCTAGAAGCCCCGGCTGTGAGGGCTTCCCGGCAGGGAGCCGGCTGCCTACCTGCAGAGCCTGGTGGCAGGATATGGCCCTCGGGCGTCTCTGCCTTCCAAATGCGCAGTTTCTTGGAAGCAATAGAGTCTAAATATAAGGACCAGAAATCTGTTGAGCGTAATCAGGGCTGGGAGGCTGCCATGTTGGTTTTATGTCCAGCAGATGGTGCTGTTTTTCAATGTTTGTCAATGTCTTTCAATGTTTTTCATATTTTTACCTGTCACAGGTGTGACATTTATATAATATAGGTATATAAAAACATGGCCATAGTCAAATGCAATGTTGTGTCAAAATTTGAAAGTAATCGGTGAAGAACTTTCAGAAGTGTGCGGTTATGTACAAACCAACATTTATATTTTTATTTATATAGATCAAGATGGATGAGAAAAAGCCTTTTTTGGTGGTGGTGGTGAGACCCAGCTATGCAGCCAAAGAGCAAAGGAAAATAAAATAAGAAAATAGCTGGTTCCTTTCTTCCTATTTCTCACACTGACACTCCAGAAAGACAAGGAACCATTCAACCAGCCTTTCAAAACTGATCCCCTCAAGAAGTACAGTGACTATTCTGCTTGGTAGCAAACCCAACACTTTGGAAAGGGACCAACTTGGAGAAGAATGGACTGCATATCTTACATGCCAGCTATTTTACCTCCTCACAGATCTGCTCACAATGCAGATCATTAAGTGAGGATCTCACGTGATTGTGACTTCCAACTTCTGGCCAGCTTCTACATTGACTTTGCTTGTGGAAAGCCAGCAGGGAATGTTAGAAATCTCAGGGGGATACTGCCACAGTCAGAATTCTGAGGATCAGTCATAAGTCTCTCTCATTCATCATGGTTGCTAGTTTAAAAGGTTGTTGAACAGTTGTTGTAACCTGAGGACTACTATCCTGTAACAAACCCAAGTGCCATTGCTCAGTTGGACCTAATAGCATCATCACATCATTGACTTTGGATATACTTGCTTACGTACAGTATTTTCCAGTAAGTTCTGTGCCAACACATATCATTGATTTTTTTTTCTATATTGGCAAACAACATAACAAAATAACATTAATCTGACCTAAAATGGCAACTTCAAAAACAAGAAGGGAACTGTTCAGTATTTTAGAAAAATCCCTTAAAACCTTCCACAGTGGATATTCTAGAACTAAGAAATACCAAAGAGAGATTCGAACAAGAGATTGTCACAAGTTAATATGTTCAAACATTTCCCCACCAGTGATTTATAGTGTCATCAGACATCACTAGAGTTATATAAATATTATCTTAATTACTATTATCAGCACAGGAATAGTTGGGTGATATTATACATTGTACATTGATATAAATCATTAATAGGGAAATGGCCATTTTTAATGTAGAAAAAGAGACTTTACTATTTTTGAGACTCGAGGTATTCATCACTTTAGGTGTTCTCATCATTATGTGGTTTACTTGCCTCTGCTTGCCTTTGAGGTTTTTATCTCATGGTAGCCCATTGCCGGGTTTTTAAAAAAACCTTTTTACAGAAGTGATCCAGGTATCAAGAAGGACTGATCCAAAAAAATTAATTCCTTTAGCAGTTGTTGCTGCAAAAATGTCAGAAAATTGAAATATCGTAAAAGTAAAAATATATGTATGTATGTATATGTATGTATGTATGTATGTATTTTATTGGTTTGTCAAACATGTACAGGATTGCAGATATAAATATGAACATGGACATGAACGAAGGAAATCAATACAAATAAATGGGGACAATAGGACAGGGACGGTAGGCATGCTGGTGCGCTTATGCACGCCCCATTTATGGACCTCTTAGGAATGGGGTGAGGTCCATAGTAGGCAGTTTAAAGTTGAAGCTGTGAGGGTTTGAGGATGTAACAATGGAGTTGGGTAGAGCATTCCAGGCATTGACCACTGAAGTTGTATTTTCTGCAATCAAGTTTGGAGCCATTTACCTTGAGTTTGTATCAATTGTTTGTCCATGTATTATTGTGGTTGAAGTTGAACAAGTTATTGTAGAAGACAATTTTGTGTACTATGCCTAGATCAGACTGCAGACAGCACAGTTCCAGATTATCCAAGCCCAAAATTTCAAGCCTGGTAGCATAAGGGATTCTATTGGGAGTAGAAGAGCGGAGTACTCTTCTCGTGAAATATCTCTTTAAATATTATGGTGTAAGATTTCATATATGAAGTCTATTCCTGTGTTGGAAGAAATATCCTTCTGGGTTCTGCTCCAAGTGGGGAAAAAGACACTGGAAACATGGAGACTGCTTGGAAAGATGGTTTAATGGTGGACAGGATCACATGGCTTGAGTTCCTGAACAGAAAAGGGGCAGATACAGTAAATCCTCGGGTTCTTATCTCTTTCTGGCTTTGCATTTCTTAGGGCCCCGAAAGAGTATCCTGATTGGTTGTCAGACTTCCAGGGGGTGAGGTCTTAGCTAGCCTTGCTGGCTGATGGTCACATGTGCTTCCCAGGTCACATGTGGTGAGTTTCTGCTGCTATTGTGTAGAGGGCTAATCCTATCTTTGTTGGATCTTTGGCAATTCCTACTATGGCTCTGCCTGAAGGAGGTAGATCTTTGTTATGTAGAATAGACTGGCCCAGGCCTTAATGGCCCAATGACAAAGGGTGGGGGCAGGAAGATGGGAGCTGCTTCAAAACATGCTTATCCCAGGGAAATATAATATTCTGCCTTTTTCATATTTCCTAAAATATTTCACTCCTCTAGAAAAGAGGTGGGTGCTAACTTCCTACACCTGAGTGTGACACAGATATTCTTGTATCAGTGAACAAATTCACACATGGAACAATGTGACATTTCTTCAATCTGCAAGAAATGGTTCTAAATCTGCTAATGTAGTTATTTTTGTGGTTCTGGTTGCTTTGAAGGCAGTGATAAAATATTCTGAAGATTTTATTTTTATTTTTGTTAGAAAGTTGGCATTTAAAACTTGTCCCATTCACTCTTTTGAATAGCCAGTGTGCCACATATAAAATATAATGTCATCCCAGGGGGAATTTCATGTTTACAAACAGAATTGTTCAGCAGTGAAATCCACTTACCTTCGATACCGGTTCAGGAATGGGAGCGCACGGGAGTATGCGCGTGCTATGCATGCGTGCACCTCTTCTGCACATGCACAGAACCTTCTGTGCATGCGCAGATGGTAAAAAAAAAACAAACCAGGATGTAATGACATCCTGGTGGGTGGGTGGAGCCTCCCGCTGCCGGCGCTACCAGTTCGGCAAGCTGGATAGAACTGGGGGGATTTCACTGCTGGAATTGTTTCTCACTGAGGCAGAGATCCCAGCCAATCCACCCAAGTTTACCAGTATTAGTTCTGCTACCACTATACTATAATGGAAATGAGGAAGGCTTTGTTTTCCTGACAAAGTGGATAAAATTATAAAATTCAGTACATATAGAAGCTGAAATAGAGAGATAGACAGTATTTCTGCTATAAGGTTTATTCCTATGTCTGTGCAGTCATTGGGGGCTTTATGAATGTTACTAAGTGTAGTTGCTAAAGATTCTGTGTCTGTTAGAGCCACAGCAACATTGTATTTTGTTATAATTATTTTCTCAGTGCAAGTTGAACAGTGCAAGTTTGGGTATCTTTAAAAAAGGATTTGAGCTAGGAGAAAATTAGATTGAGAAGTATAAGAAATAAGATGCTCTTAATATTTTCAGATGTGTATGTAGCTTTTCATTTATTGTGTGCCATGGCAAAAGCTTAACCCCAGTCTCTCAAAAAGTTTGGATCACAGTTAAGATCATGTGACTGGGCCCCTTGGGAATGCAATTCAAACCTGATAGCATCAGTCGCTAATCCAGGATCATCTGCACAAATAGCATCTCCTTGGTCCAGCTCATGATTCTCTTTGGAACAGGCCTTACATTTTGCAAGTCTGGTTTATCACCACAGATGTCTCCATTGGCAGCATGAGGGAAATATTTAGTAAATTAACCCATAAAATCTGCAAGCTCCACATGGTGATAATACACAGCATTTGCAAACAAGTTCTCTCTCTCAAAGTCTCTCTCAAAGTCTCTCTCTCTCTCTCTCTCTCTCACACAAACACTCTTCTCTGTTTTAGAAAGCTTTTCAGGAAAAAGTCTAGTTTTTTTAAAAAAAATTGATTTATATGCCGCCCTTCTCCGGAGACTCAGGGCGGCTTACAATGCGTGCAGAAGAGGTGCACGCATGCGCTGTGCATCTGTTGGGAAAAAAGCTGTGTACTATCTTCACAGATATATAGTATAAACAGCAGGATTTTAAAGAGTTGCTGCTTGCTAGTATAAAGCACCTGGAAACCCAAAAGAACATTATTGAAGCAGAGAATATAGTATAATACGGATGGAAAGGACCTTGGAGGCCTTCTAGTCCAATCCACTGCTCAAGCAGAAGGTCCTATATCATTTCAGACACATGGTTGTCCAGTCTCTTTTGAAAGCCTCCAGTGATGGAGCCCCAGTGGTGGGTTTCCATTGGTTCACCCTTGTTCAGGCAAACCAGTAGCGGCAGCAGCGGGAGCCTCCGCCCACCTGCCTGGATGTCATCATGGATGTGCTGCGCATACGGGTGCTCACAGTTCTGACCCAGTAGCAAAGTTAAATGAAACCCACTACTGTAAAGCACCCACAACTTCTGAAGGCAAGCTATTCCATTGGTTGATTGCTTTAACCATTAGGAATTTTCTTCTTAGTTCTAGGTTGCTTCTCTCCTTGGTTAGTTTCTATCCATTGTTTCTTGTCTTGCCTTTTGGTGCTTTGGAAAATAGTTTAATCACCTCATCTTTATAGAAGCCCCACAAATATTGGAACACTACTATCATGTCTCCCCCTAATCCTTTTCTTTAGACTAGCCATATCCAATTCCTATAACAGTTTTTTGTAGGTTTTAGCCTCCAGCCCCCTAATCATTGTTGCTGCTCTTCTCTGCACTCTTTCCAGAGTCTCAACATTTTTTTAATATTGTGGTAGCCAGAACTGGATGCAGTATTAGTGTTGCCTTACTAAGGCTTTGTAAAGCAGTACTAGAACTTCATGTGATCTTGATACTATCCTTCTATTAATGCAGCCTAGGATTGCATTGGCTTTTATGGCTGCTGCCACACAATGTTGGCTTATATTTAAATGATTATCCACCAGGACTCCAAGATCTATCTCACAATTACTGGCATCAATCAAGTTTCACCTAGTCTGTACCTATACAGTTGGGTTTTCCTTGCCTAAGTGTAAAACCTTACCGTTATCTATGTTGAATTTCATTTTGTTGGATAGGATCCAGTGTTCAAGTTTGTCAAGATCTTTTTGGATCTTTACCTTATCTTCTGGGGTGTGGCTATTCCTGCCAGTTTAGTGTCATTTGCAGATTTGATGAGTTCCCTTCTATTCCCTCATCTAGATCATTTATGAAGATATTCAAGAGTATTGGACCTGAAACAGAATCTTGGGATACCCTACTGCTTACTTCATTAGGATGTAGTTCCATTGAGGACTACATGTTGAGTACAATTTCTCTGCCAGTTACAAACCCATCAGATTGTGGTGCTGTCTATCCCATATTTTTCTAGTTTCACAAGAAGTTGGTTGTGATCTACTTTATCAAATGCTTTACTGAAATCTAAGTATACTATGTCCACAGCATTTTGATTATCTGATAATTTAATAACTTTGTCAAAGAATGAAATAAGATTGTTTGGCATGATCTGTTTTTGATGAACCCATGTTGGCTACTGGTTATAACTTTGTTTGTTTCTAGGTGTTCATAGATTTGTTGTTTGAATATCTTTTTCAATGTTATAGGTTCCCATCTAGATCTCCCTATTTATGCTATGCATGCTCCATCCTTATTTCCCTTACTAGCAAATAACACAGATGGTCATGAAGCAGCAGACCAATTCCTTGGCTTTGAGGTCTAGGGGCACAAGCCTAATACTAAATAAGATATTGTTCAAATGTATTTCTGAGTATTTATACAGCTCTTTATTTTTGCTAGCTGTCTTTCTGTTCTTTAAACAGAAAGAGCCCCAGTGTTTGAACAGGAATCCAATGGTCACATGGATTGTAAGATTTCATTGGTTGCTAATAGCATTTTATTTTTATAAAAAACAAATATTGTATGGTGAAGATGAGAGGGACAAGTATCATTCAGGTTTCAAAGAAAGTAAAGTCAATGCTAATCTGCAGATTTATAGGCTGGTTTCTGACTAAACCATAATGTGGTTTGCCTGGTGTTTAACTTAGTAAATGGATTTGGAAGGCACATGAATCCTGTTGTGTTTGTGATAAACCTAGGCTGAGTTTTTATTGTCAGCTGTAGATGCTTACCAATTAATTGCTTAATAATAGGGGAGCTTGGTGTGTGAATGTAATATTTGTGTTTAAAGCAGTTGTCTAATCTTGCAGTTGTTGTGAGAATTTTGTGTCTTACAAAATAGAATCAGAAGCATCATAAGGACTTGCTTTATACTGTAATTTAGGTTGTCAAGCACTAGTGTGAAAGCTCCAAAATTCATAGTGTTTCCCTGTCTTTATTTTTCTGGCATTTATCTATTCTCCAAAAATGCTTGAATATCTTGATATATAATCTAACTGGCTTGGAGGTTTAATTTTTTTTCAATAAGACTACTAAATCCAGAGTTTATGAATCCAAATGAGAACTAAATGGAAAGAAAGAGATACATTTTACGTTTTTTGGCCCAAAACAGCCCAGAAAATGGTCCGAAAAACGGCCTGAAAATGGCCCTAAAAACAGCCAAAAAACCAGGCTATTTTTCAGGCAGTTTCAGGCTGGTTTTCAGACTGTTTTCCAGGCCTTTTTGGACCATTTTCTGGCCCAAAAAACAACCTGAAAACAGCCTGAAAAATGCCCCAAAACCAGGCATGCATGCTGGACAGCTGCTTTTTGGGTTTCCAGTGCTCCAGCACACAGGACGACCAGCTGGCCAGCACACATGCACACACATTCTGGTTGGGGCACTCACTGCCGAAAAGGTTCACTATCACTGCACTATAAAGTCATACAGTTCCCAAATTCAACTTGGGCTGGTAAAACTCATATCTGAACCCTTGGACACCAACAATGCAAATTTATATTTACCAATCCCAGGATAAATGCAGCTTGCTGTGCTCCTGATCTGTTCCGAAAGAAATTAGAAAGAAAAAGAGATGGTGATAGTGATGAAATTAGGAAAAACAGCAAGAAGAAAAGGATGTTGAATAGTGATAAATTACTACCATAACAGAAGAAAAGATGCTGGAAAATGAGACAACGAGAGGGAGACTTGCTATTCTATGCATGCTTCCCCGGGGAGAATAAATTCACTGAGCTCAGAAGTAGTGCATAAAGGAGGGTTGCCATTTTATGCGTATTTGCTTAGAAGTTTGACTCATTCAATACAGAGGGTCTCAGTCTAAAAACACGCTAATTAAATCTAGTTGTACATCTGCGATGCTACGTGCGATTTTACTTGGGAACGATGCTATTATGCTCAGGGGAAATATGGAAAAAAAAAAAAAAGCAAGCCCTTCATTTTGTTTCTGCTAGGCACACCCTGCCCTACTCTAGTCTCCGCCTCTGCTTCCTGACCAAGGAGACGGTGGGCGTATTAGATCCACTGACGAAAAGTCAGGCGGGCAGATCTTTCTAGGTGGAGCCATCAATTCTGTTTTCCATTCCGCATTTTCCAACTCAGCATACTGAGTTAGATCCAGCTAGCGTTAACCGTCAGCTCCGGGATTTGCAGGCGTCCCACAGCTGCTTAGCGCATCTGGTCCGCCGAGCCTTCTATTTCTCCTCCTCTTCCTCGTTTAGACACACCACTAGCTGCTAGTACCCAAGAAGCTGCCATGTCTGGAGAAGAAACTGTCGGGGAAGATGCGGGAGCCACTCAAACCAGCAATGTTGCTCCTCCCGCAGAGCAGCAGCAGAACGAAGAAGCAGTGGCGGAGGCAACAGTGACTGGCGGGGAGGGAAAGGCTGCTGAAGGGACGTCGGAGGAGGCCTCCGCCGTTTCTACCAGTACCGCTGCTGCTGGTCGCCAGTATAGAGCACTGGTGCTCACCGGTTTTGGTGGTTACGAGAAGGTGAAAGTGCAGATTCGGCAGCTGCCTCAAGCGGAACCCAGTCCGGGCGCTGGCCATGTTTGCGTGCAGGTCCGGGCCTGCGGGCTCAACTTTGCCGACCTGCTGGCTCGCCAAGGGCTCTACGAGAGGCTTCCCTCGCCGCCCGTTAGCCCTGGCATGGAGGCGGCGGGAATCGTCCTGGCCGTGGGCGAGGGCGTCTCCAGCCCAAAGGTGGGTAAAGAGCTCTCGGCGGCGAACAACGGACGGAGGCCATCATTGCCTTGGCCAGCCTGTCTAGAGGATTCAGATGCGGGGAGTGGCTGGAAGCAATTTTTGCTCCGCGGCGGCGTATAACGGGCTGCCCACCCTAATCGGAAGTGATTGGGAGGCAGAAAAATGGTTGCTGGGCGTAGCCACTATCCTGATATTTGGGTGCAAGAAAATGGGTGGGGTACCTCGAGGCGGTCGGGAAACGGCCTGCAGTGTTGGGAAGACCCAGACTTGAGGGTCTAAAGCGGGGGGGGGGAGGTGAGAGACAAATCCTAAATGTGAGTTGTGAAGAAAGAAAATGTGTAAAGCTGACTAAGGGTCCCACCCTGTGGATCAAGACATGGGGCGAAGGATAAAAGTATCTTTTCCCCTGTAACTGGCAAAAAAATGGATGCGGGCCTGCTTGCTAAAACAATGAGACGTCAGAATCCACAGCCAGCTAGCATACTCTTGGCCTCCCTGCTAAACTAGTGCCGTCCAGAAGTGAGGGAACAGATTCAGAAAAGCAGATTCAAAAAAGCGAATTCTGGGATCTCTCCCGTTAAAGTCTGGGGAGTGGGTAAGGGTTACTATGGGAGGCAGACATTTTTAAACTGAACGATCATGGATGATCACCAGGACATTTTGTTCCCTAAATGGGGTTTTTCCCTGGCTTCCCTTGGCCTCATGCTTAATCCTTTGAAGTACTTGAGGCCCCCAGGGATGTTAGGTAGAGAAGACCTACCTCATTCCTCATTTCAGCCACTGAACTGAAGATGGGTGGGGCTTATCCTAAAAAGGGATTCAGAAGATTTTTGAAATACAAATCCAGCCGAAGCCCTGCTGCGACAGTGACCTTTTGCCCAACCCCCTCCCAAGCCTGGAGCTCTCAGCCTTGCCCAAAAGGGTGAGATGCAGTGGGCGGAGCTGTGGATCCTTAAGAGAGGCCTTTTCAGCCTGATTAGGAAACAGGAAATGGCCTGCCAGTGGGATCAGGATGCAGGTTTTCACATTCCTTATTTGTAGAATTTTGTATTTCTAGCGTCAATATCTTTTCCTTCTTGGTCTTCTTGCAAGCTATGTGGTATAGTGATGCTTTCTTCCCAATAGTTTAATCTCTGGATTGTTTTTCAGTGCCTCTGTTCAACCTTGAAACACATGGAAATATTTACATACATATTCACTCACTCTGCTCACTCATTAGAAATTGCATAGAGTATTCTACTCTGGGAGGTTCCCCTTGTTCACTCTGGGAAGAATTCAAGGATTACAACTGTTCTACTTCTACATCTGCTCCCCACCCCTCCTTTTCTTTTGGGGGCATCCCCAGTCATTAAGCTGAAGCTTAATGTGCTTTCACTGTACTTCTTATCTGAGTTCATAAATCATGTGTTGTAAAACAAGCTTGAAGCATATCTAATCTGCTTTAAATGGGGGTGGGTGGAGTAAAGAAAACTGGACTTGGCCCCTGTTTCTGCTTTAACCCAAGGGCAATTGCAAAGATTCTAAGGTTTTTTTAAAGTCACTGATTAATTAAATAAGATGGCATAGCGGTGGGAAATCTCTGTTCTAGTCTTAATCTTTTTTGCCTCATAACAATCCTTTGATGAGTCTGGATATGCCAGACTCTGATAGGTACAAGGTCAATTGTGAACTGGTGTTACTGGTTCTTGTCTAATTTCTATATTTTCATATTGGGCAAATGTAGATCATGCCTAAGAAATTTCATAACCGTACTACCTTCCTCCTATCAATGCTTGAAATATATCGCTGAATATCTCTTTAAACACAAATCTATTTCCTTTCATTAACTTTTGAAGCTTGACTTTCTAAACAGTTTGATTTATATGTTAAGAACCTGGCAATGCATGCATTTATTGGTGTAGACTTGTTCCTAGGCAGATTCTAATAAACAAATTTAAATCAGATCTAGTTTTGAAGAATTAAGTCTGCTTTTCTTCGCAAATCGGTGTTAATAAAATTTAACGATTGCTTTACATAGATTATGTACAGAACGATCAACCGACAGTGTTTAAGAAGGACTGGATTTCATGAGGGGTGGTTTTTTTGAGCACCTACAGGAAGACATTTTGCAGTTAACTACGACCAGAGGTATTCAGCAGGTTCTGACCAGTTATGGAGAACCGGTAGCAGAAATTTTGAGTAGTTCGGAGCACCAGTAAATACCACCTCTGACTGGCCCCGCCCCCATCTATTCTCTTCCTCCCGAGTCCCAGCTGATCTAGAAGAAATGGGGTTTATGCAATAACCTTCCCCTGGAGTGGGGAGAGAATGGAGATTTTACAGTATCCTTCCCCTGCCACGCCCAACAAGCCACGCCCAACAAGCCACGCCCACAGAACTGGTAGTAAAAAAAATTTGAATCCCACCACTGACTACGACCTGTCATCAATCTTACCCTCGAAATAAGAAAATTATTTTTGTGGTGTCTGTTCAGAACTTGAAAAGCTTCAATGTATCTCACAACAATTTAACTGGCAGGGATTCTACACAGTCCTCAAAGGTCCTGTCTCATTCTATTGTTCTCTATTGAGCAGGATATTAACGGAGATTTGTAAGAAGAAGATGTGGCATTTCAACCTATTTGGTAGAACAAGACTGACACAGTACAAAGGCTGGACGTACCAATATGACACTCCTAGATATCTTATCTACTAATGATAATCCTGATTGGGACTAAGATTTATAATTGGATAAATCAGGAAATGCAAGTTTGAGGAATTTCTAAAGTGTTTGATCTGTGTGTTTTTTTAAAATGGCAAGGTTTTAAAATTTTGTTTCACTTACAAGAGAAGGGAACGATACCAAGGAATAGTCCAGGCAAACTAAATTGGACCAGAACATTAAAATATTAGTGAAGCTGACTTGTTTGGGGTGGCAACCTGTAATGGTGTGAAAGACACAATTCAGCCTAACAACCTGTTGAAATGCTATAGGGATGTTTCTGGTAATGGAATGATATTGCACTGAAAAAAAAAATCAGATTCTTTTTCATGGCTTTGAAAATGGCTAGAACAGCAGCAGGAAAATGCCTGTCATTTCTGTCCTTCACCACCTCCATACTCTCCAAAATGGTCTAAAATATATTGCTAATATTAATCCATTTTGCTGCTAAAATTTGGCAGTGTGATTTTAGTGTGTATGTATTTTTCTAAATTAGGGGTGTAGTTAAATTAGGGTGGAGAAGGGAGTATTTTAACTTTCAGGGGCCTCATACTCCCATTACAACTCTTTTCAAAAGAAAATAAAAGAAAATTCCTTAATTATTTTTGCGGCAAAATTTCATATAGTATGTAATCTTCAGGGGGAGGGGATTGTGGGAAAGGATTAAGAGTTGAAATGAGAGTGGTTGGCTTGCCATTTTTGTCCTCAATTTTTCAACAAAAAAAAGAACAAATTTCAAAAAGAAAATTCAGTTGCATTGCCACCAAATTTCAGCAGCACAATCCTAGGATGTTTAGAAGCTGTGTCTTGCTTGTTATTTACTATACATTCTGAAATATTTTGCAATCTAATTTATTTTCTAGACATGTGTGTATTTATATGTATGTAGACATCATGAAATTAAGGTAACTAGAAGCTTTTCCATCAAAGTATTAGTTGCATCAAGTTAAAAGTATAAATGCCTCCAGTTAAATGCATCATGTTAAATGCAGGATCAGTCTTTACCCTGCTGCCTTTTTGCTGTGTGGGATTTCAGGTTTGCACCCTCCAAACTATGCCTGCCTATTAGGCTATGGAGTTCTATAGATCAAATGCAGAGAAACTATTGGAATATGTAGGAAGAGTCACATAATACATCAATTTATGAAAGCAAATCACATTTTTTTCTGGAATAATACAACCACTTTCTTAACCTCTCATTGCAGCAGAATTGAAGAAGGAAACCATGGCAAGTGTAAGCAGCTGCTAGGGGATATATGTACTATGTATGCTTTGAAGCACTTTTCTCCCTTCTGGTCTAAAGTGCTGCATAACCCTAATGTTGCCCTTATCATCCCAGACAAGCTAGAAAACAGTCTTGTATATTTTGATGGATTGTCCAACGAAGAACACACTTTTCAGAAAGCTTAATAGTTATTTTCGGGGGGTTGTTTTTATACATTCCCTCTCTTATGCGCCTAATTTTTACCACACACTGTTCTTATTAGGGATATGGTAACTAACACCTCGGGGAAGGTTAGTTTAGATTTAACCTAGTCTAAATCACCATTTGACTCTGGAAATAAACATGAATGGAAAACAGTCTTTGAGTTCCTCCTTTCCTGCATCTCTGGCATGATTGTGAAGAGGAAATTATAAACTACTAATTTAGATTGGTGAGATATGGTGGCCTGAATGTAGAAATGTGGTCACTATAAGTATACTTGGTGAAAGCGAAAAGGTAAAGGTTTCCTATAAGTCGTGTCCAACTCTAGGGCACATTGCTCATCTCTGTTTCTTGGCAGGAGCAGCCAGCATTGTCCAAAGAACATTTCCGTGATCATGTGGCCAGCATGGCTATACACAAAAGATGCATGGAACCCTGTTATCTTTCCACCAAAGTGGTACCTATTAATCTACTTTGCATGTTTTCAAAGTGCTAGGTGGGCAATTATATTGAAAGAAAATATAACCATAGTTTACTTAATTGTTAGCAGAGGTTTTTTTTTATATATAAAGGGGTAAGGGCTACTCCTCACAACCAAATTTAATTATTTACTAAATTTATTGGCAGTCCATTTTATCACAGACAGTGGTAAGATGAGCGGCCCATAATATACCACAGCATCTTAACATGCACTACTCTAGTCTAGACTGTCTGTTCTCATGTGGGACAAGTGATTGATGGAATCAACTGGCTGTGATGCATCAGTATCCTGCAGGAAAAACAACCTTAGCATGTCCACAGCATCCTGTGGTGGTGACATGGTCTGATAGTCTTGTGCCAGAAAAAAAAGTACAGAGCCACAGATAGTTGAAGATGAATTTAGGCCCATCCCTGTGTTGAAGTGGGATAAGACAAAAGCAATGGTATGTAGACATATTGTTTAAAAATGTTTGGTGGTCTACCTTCACACTGCAGTTGAAAGAATGTGAGGACGAACCCCCAGTGCAGAGCTGCCACGGGCTGCAAAACTCTAGATGAGTGGTAAGTGATAGCAAAGAGATACAGAAAACCTAGTTCTAACATTCAAGGATCACCTATTTTCCAAAGCACCAGAAGGTAAGACAGGTAAGAAGGTAAGTTTCCAGAAGGATGGAAACTAATCAAGGAGAGTTCAAAACTAGAAGTAAGGATAAATTTCCTAACAGAACAATTAACCAGTGCAACAGCTTGTCTTCAGATATTGTGAGTGCTCTGTCATTCAAGGCTTTTAAAAAGAGGCTGGACAGCCACTTGTCTGAAATGGTAAGGTTTCCTGCTTGAGCAGGGGGTTGGATTAGAAGACTTTGAAAGTCCCTTCCAACTCTGTTATTCTGTTCTGTTAACCTACATCCTAGACAATGTGTCCCTAATGCATAAATACTAAACTTGTATTTTAGTCTTTAAAAGATGTGTGTAAAAGAACCTATCTTAAAATATGATAGAGAACTAATAGAGCAGAGACAGAACATCTTTACATGGTAAGCCAAACCATATACAGTACATTTGAGGTTCAGTATAAGTAATTTTTCCCTTAGAAAAACTAGATAATACACAACACTGACATGGATTTCAGATTTAGGGCATGTCAAATTTTTTAACTTTCAATTTCCAAACATTAGGGATGCTCAAAAGTTGTGATATGCCTTGGGGATTGTAAAGTTATTTTGATTACTTTAATATAATTGCTTGGTAAATAACTACATAAATATACCTTTTTAGGATTTTGTTTCTTTTATATATCACATAAATAACTTTCTGAAATTCCTCCAACATCAATCATCTGCTTGCTGTGATGGTGAAGGAGGTTAGAGAAAAGATAACACACGAGCCTGAGGGTTCCCTATATGCAACTTTGTAGCAGTATGTGTAATTTGAGTGTAGCAAAGTCTTTTGAGAATTAAACTAATGTATGTATTGTTATGAGCTCTGGAAAGAAATGCTAAACTACATTTAGTGTTAACAATGACTAATAGACTTTGCCACAGCCTGCAAATGCAGAAGAGGCTAATGATAACAATGGTTAATCATTGTTTTCCCAATTAGCCAAGTTTTATGGACTTGCATAATGCACCAAACCATAAGCTAATCACACCAATTGTATTTGCACACATCCCTATATTAGTTGGCTCTTTTGTAGCTTGATGTTTGCAGGCAGGTTATATAGCCCAAATGCCACAGCAAAACATGGCCATCAATGATGTGCAAATCCTCCCTTTCTAGTGACATTTGCAGTGGCTGGCCAGATCTTATTTTCAATTATATTTTCTATTTATGGGGCAAAAATACACTGGTGGAAAAAATGATGGTCACATGTAAAAAAGTAACAAGCATAAGGTCATAATGTCTAGACCACCTATAAAATGTCATGATTGAGGCAAGGGCAATTGCACAATGAAATCCTCATCTGGATATATGCAATAACAACTGCAATTCAATCCAATTATAATACATATGTTGTATTTTGGATTTCGGATTATAACAGAAGGAAGGAAAGTTTCAGTTAAGCTGACTAGAAAATTAATGTTTGACAACCATTATTTCTACCAAAAAAAAAAAAATTCTTTTTTTGCTACCAGAATAAATGGGCATCATGCTGGGAAAACAGGTAGCAGATCTTAGACAAAGTTCCCTGGCATTTAGTAATTATTTCTGCCTCCTTACTTTTTAAAGGGTAGGGCATTGTCTTAATCTGATCTTCAGAGGAAGAAGAATGGGCAGATTCATTCTGGTGAATGTTTTATTGTCTTCTCTGTGCTTGCAGTCACTAATCACGTTGCAAGTAGTCTTGTAACATAACATTGCAATATAGAAATAGCTTTTTCAAATTTTCAGTCATTGTTTTATTCCCCATCTCTTGATTTTCCATTTCTCTCTTATCCTAATTAGTCCTTGACACTGAATTTTGATATTCTATTTTTTCAGCAATATGTTCTTCCAGAACTACTAATTCCTTCCTTTTCATGTAAATCTGGCTGACAAGACCAGTCCTAGAAACTGGTATTGTTTTATTATATTAAAGTAAGTTAGGTTGGAAATTTTTTGAAAGAAATTAAGTGCATCTGAGAATTCATAGAAAGATAAATTCTTCCAAGACATACTAAGTCCATTTTTTGAATCTGCTTTTATGGCTTGGAAATCTTTAAAACTTATAGACTTACAAATTTATAAGGCAAGTGGCAAATTGTTAAGAGAAAAAAGCCATAAATTCACTAGTGTATTTACAGGAAATAATTCAGATATTTATTTGATATGTATGATATATACATGTAATTATTCCCACATAATTACATTAAAATTAAAAAATAATAAAAGGAGATACTAGGTATGTCTATGTAGTAGGAAATGCTTTTCACATTCCTCCTGGGAAAAACATGTAAATAATGTTTTGAACTCTCACTAAAATGAATGCAGAAACTCTTTTAAAATTCTTTTTTTTTAAAATATTGATGAACAGGAAAAGAAATATTGGTATTATTCTGCATACTTCAGCAATAAATAGCTGTAGAAAAGTGCCCCATCAACCAGAAGGAAATACAAGGTACAAGAATAAGGATTGAGTGCCATTTTTCCGAATGCCTTGCCTTTGCTGTGTTTAATAAATCAAATTCAGAAAGTTCTTGATAAATAGGCTTTTAAATAATGCCCGTCATTTCAGCAATAACACTTATCATTTGAACTGTGTTCTCTTTCCATTTCAGCAGTGGTCTGTACAGTAGCTTGAGGAAAAGCCATATCTGTAGTAATAGTTCACATTGCTGCCTTCTAGATACATTGGAACTTTAATTCCCAAATGATCAGAATTGTTGGAAATTCTGGAAATTGTAATTCTAATTTATCTGGAGGCAAATTGACATATATGACTGAAGCATATATTTTCCTTTCATAAATGTAGCAGCCCAATCACTTTTTTCCATACCCAGTTGGAAACAGGGTAATATTCTACACCAAGGGTGGGAAGTCTGCAGCCCTTCAGAGGTTGAATTACAATTCCTGATTGGTCTAGAGAGAAAATTATTTTATTTACCTATCTTTTAAGTTTAAAAAGTTCCAAAAAGCAATCAGAAGACAATGTGAAAAATAAAACGTAAATAAAAAGTATTGGGAAGAGATACTTTTGATAGAACATTCTCTCCTTCCCATTTATTTATTTCTCAACCACTAACTTCCAACTTCTCAGATCTTCACTTTAATTGACCCAGCATGTGGAGCTGCTCCTGGTTACTAATACAGCTCTTGAAGTAGAGATGTTACATAGGTGCACTGATTCTGAGCTTGTTGCTTCTAAATGCTCTTCAACAGCAGGCCAATGCAGAGTGCATTGCAGTAAACCTCTCGAGAGTTGGCGGGCTTTAGGAAATGCAGCCTTACATCAATAAATTCTGACAAACTCCAAACACTGTAACTGTCATAAATGTACATAGCTAGCTACTTAAACAGAGTATATGTAGCTCGGGAGTCCACCTTTTCTTCATTTGGTCAAGGGTGACATTTGCTATTTGAAGACAGTAGTTCATGAGAAGGTGAAGGATGCAGGGCTCAGTCTTACTCTTTTTCCTGATACCAGAGCCAAATAAACACAGGATTTCCTCCCTGCAGAGGAAACGGTGGTGTTTTCTTTCAACGGGAGAGTTTCACGGTGAGCGGAAATCTGGAAATATTGCAAGAAAGATGTATTGTTTGCACTGTCACCTTCAGAAACCCTTGACCCTGCCACTGTAACGTACCATGAGCAAGAAGCAAAGAACTTATTCATGCTAGCATTCAAGCTAGATGCTTGATTGGTTTTAAGCTGGGAATCTCTGAGTTGTATCCACATATCTTTTAAGTTGCCAATGTTGAGAAACACTGTTTTAAATCTATCTATTTAAAACATGCAGACTTGTTTTCAAATATATATTATTAGCTGATCACATGGTTCTAGTTTAAAGTACAGCAGGATCTTTTAGTGGAAGAATGATCAGCTAATTATATGATGCCACTTTAGATAACACACCATCTAAGAGTGGACAGTTGCTTCTCTTGAGGAAATGCACAAGGAGTTAAATCCTTTCCCTGTGTCAATCAAATTTTCAAGGAGTTTTCAGAAGAAAAAGTGGATTTCTTGAATTAAAGTCTTTCTGAAAAAGATTCCAGTGAGAAACTTCAGGTCAAAGTTACTCACCTGAACCTTATATGCTTTTTCTTAATATTCAGCAATATTGACACAGTATAGACCTTGCCAAGGATCGCTCCAAAATTTGCCATCTAGTGTACAAGCACATGCCTAACATGAAGCAGACTCTTGCACTGACTTGTAAATGGGATGGCATCCTGTTGTTCATGGAGAAATCTCACTGCAAGAGTATGAAAGACATGGGGCAAACTTTGTATTTATAAAGGTTGCCTGGAGCTGTGCAGTGGATAGCTTGAAATCTACTTTCAAATTTAGCCTTTCATAATCCTGAATTTGTGTTGGGTGTCTTAGTTCTCACAATTATCTTTTTTTTTTTTTTTTGCTAGGTTGGTGATAAGGTGATGATTATGGCTCGGTCAGGTCTCTGGCAAGAAATTGTGACAGTCCAAGCCAATCAGACTTTTCTCATGCCGGAAGGTATGAGCTTTGAGGAAGCAGCTGCCTTTCTGGTCAATTACATCACTGCCTACATGGTTCTCTTTGATTTTGGCAATCTGCGCCCTGACCAGAGTGTCCTCGTCCACATGGCAGCAGGTAACAAAACCTGTCCTACTGTTCTTGCAGTGTATTGCTGATCTGCTTGAGCCAAAGGTCACTTTCAACATGGACCTTGAAGTCTTCTCCTGCTCTACAATACTAATGTATTGACACTCATATATCACATTTATAGGTAGTCTTTGATTTACAACAGATTATTTAGTGAACATTAGTGAAGTTACAACAGCACTGAAAAAAGTGACTTCTGACCATTTTTCACACTTACGACTGTTGCAGCATCTGCATGGTCATGTGATCAAAATTCAAGTGCTTGACTCGTATTTATGATGGTTGCAGTGTCCAAGGGTCATGGGCTCATCTTTTGCAATCTTCTGACAAGCAGAATCAAAGCCAGATTGATTTAACAACTGTGTTACTAACTTAACAGTTATAGTGATTTATTTAATAACTGGGTCACGAAAGGTCATAAGATGGGGCAGCATTTACTTAACAACTGTCTTGCTTAGCGATATGAATTTTGAGCTCAATTGTGATCATAAATCTAGGATTACCTGTACTGTATATCCCACTTTTCAGAATGTTTATGTGTTGACAATTTTTACCTCTTATTTTTAATTTATTATTCTGTTGGGACATTTATTTGCAAGTATTTTACTTTTTTGTGCATCTTTTAAGAGATTTTTAGATAAAAGGTACTAACATATTTTACATACAAGTAAAACAAGTTACATTATGGAAAAGTATCTGGCACAAGTTCATATAAATTGGATTTATGCATTTGTGCTACCAAAGTAAGTTTATTTTTGATTCATGAGAATTCAATTTTTGTGGTTTTTAAATTATAGTTTATGACTTAGAATGCTCTGTGAATCAGCTACTTATGGCTTATTCACTAAACATGGCTTAAAAATCAAGGGTGTACATAATGTACAGATAGTCTTTGACTTAAAACTATTAATTTAGTGACTGAAGTTATAATGGCATTGAAAAAATCTGACTTACAATCCAGTCTTGCATTTAGGACTATTGCAACGTTGCCATGGTCATGTGATCAAACTTTGGTGCTTGACATACAGCATGTACTTATTGCGGCATCCTCTGGATTATGTCACCTTCATTTGTGACCTCCCCAGCCAGCTTCTGATAAGCCCTGTCAATGGGGGAAGCTGAATGACCACATAACCCTAACAACTGCATGAATTCACTTAGCAATCATGCAGAAAGGATCATAACATTGGGCGTGCTTAACAGTGGAAATTCTGGTCCCAGTTGTGGTTGTAAGTTGAAGACTACTTGTATAAAGTCAGCCATCATAAATTTTATGGGAAAGGGGGATTGGAAAACTATTTTTTCCCAGTCATAAAGTGGGTTCATAATGGTGTTAAGTTGGATGGGCAATCTTGAATCCCCATAGTAATTTTCCTCTGAACAAAGGAATCTCTCTTTGATTATAATGGGTAAAAACTGATGGCAAAGTTTCATCCCATTTTGAAATGGAAACATATATAAATACTGATATCCATCTTACAAAGGGCATTTAATAGTTAAAAAAAACTCTATACACCTAGCAGCACTCTTATGTATACTTACGTGTACCGTCAAAGAATGTGGCATATGGCCCTTGGTCACAGAAACATTGCTACCTCATTCTGAGGTACAGTTTCTTTTAACTTTGGTTTGTTGAACATAACATAATGGCCTGTTTCTACATAATGTTATGGGGAAAAAAGTTTATAAGTCACAATAATTGGATTTATAATATTGCATGGTACAAAACTAATACATAGTTGGATAGTTTGTGGTTAGCCCATAGCCATTGTGGTTACTATAGTTAACAATTCAGTGTATTGTGAGAATCTGGCTATTGGGTTAATTAAGCAAATAATGGCATAAAGATAAGCTGTTTTGTACCTTTTCTTGGTGTACATTAGGCCCCCTGCTTTGGACTATTTTTAAATAAAGCTTCCCTTATTATTCTTAATGGAATCTGATATACTGCAAAGAAAAACAGCAGCCACAGTGTTTAAGCTTAATGTATTATGATTGGCTAAACCTACCATAAGCAGCTATTTATGAGTGGATCTCAGGCACTTTAAAGTTCCAGGTATGTTACCAACCCCCAAAGTTTCCTCTTCTTGCTTTAGTTTTTATGCAAATACAGCCACCCGGTTCGCTATATGTTATATAAGAATGTAACATGTGATATGTTATATGGAACATGTGATATGCACCAATTAGTGGTGGGTTGCTCCCGATTCGCACCGGTTTGCAAGAACCGGTAGTAAAAATTTGTAGTAGTTCCGAGAACCGGTAATATCATTAGCTGGCCATGCCCCCAAACCAATCCCTGGCCCAGTCGCTGCTCCCTTACCCCGCCCACTCATCAGAGGCTTTTTTTTTTTTTTTTTTACTTTTAAAAGCATTTTTTCTACAACCTCTTCGGCCAAAAAAATGCTTTAAAAAAAAAAAGCCTCTGATGATCCCGCGGCTCAGCTGGGATCAGCAGAGGCTTTTCAAAGCATTGTTTTCTGCAACCTCTTCGGCTGAAGAGGTGGTAAAAAAATGCTTTGAAAAGCCTCTGATGATCTCAGCTGAGTTGCCTGATCAGCAAAGGCTTTTCAAAGCATTTTTTTCTGCAACTTCTTAAGGTTGTAGAAAAAATCCTTTTAAAAGTAAAAAAAAAAAAAAAAGTTGGCCATGCCCACCGTCACATTACCCCCCACCAAGCCACACCCACAAAATAAGCCACACCCACAGAACCGGTAGTAAAAAAAATTAGAACCCACCTCTGGCACCAATTGTATGGGTAAAGGTCAGAAATGATATGGGATTGATCCAATAGCAGCTGGATGTTTGTTCTTATTCCAAAAAGTTCTACTCATTCACAATCTAGCCAACTCTTGGGGATTATGGTAGGGAGATAGTTGGGACCATTAAATAGCATCAAATAGCTTTCCTTGTGTCCTTGTGAAGACAACCAACAGTGTCGTCTTCATGCTTTGCCCATTTTATGGTACTACTGAGAACATCTTCCACTGATTTAACTTTGATTAAGTTACATGGAAACATGTAAGTTTAGTGAGGATAACCCACGTTGACTCTTTTAATGAATGGAAAACTTTGCATTTTTGGCGGGGGGGGGGAGGCTCATGGGCCTTCTTCATTCCTCACTTGACCCATTTTCCTCTCACTCTAGGTGGTGTGGGAACTGCAGCCGTCCAACTCTGCAAAACAGTGGAAAACGTCACCATTTTTGGCACAGCATCTGCTGCCAAGCATGAGGCCCTCAAAGAGAATGGAGTGACTCACCCTATTGATTACCGGGCAGCAGATTATGTGGCTGAAATCCGAAAAATTTCTCCCAAAGGTTAGTAGAGGCTGAAAAAAGGGTGGAGCAAGATAATCTGAAATTTCCTTCATTTTCTGTGCTCCTGCTCAGGTATTATGGGAGCTGGAAAAAAGGTGCTTGATGAACTGGCATAATTTCAATTATTTATTATTTAGAGTTTTAAGTTTAACTTGCAGAACATGACTAATTGTATGAATTGAAACAAATCGGCTGAAATGTGCAGAAAAATGTCAAACGAAGTATGGTCGGGGTAGTGATCAGGATATCTTTACTACCGATTCGCAACGGGGCCGTGCACACTTCTGCACAGAAGCTTCTACAGATGTGCAGAAGCTTCTTGATGATATCGGGGTCGGTGGGTGGAGACTCCAACCGGTTTTACTACCGGTTCTATAGAACCGGTCCGAACTGGGGGCAACCCACCACTGGGTTGCCCCCAGTGGTGGGTTGCCCCCATCAGTGATGCTGATGATGGGATTGAGTGTCACTTCAGGTCTTAAACTCTCTCTCTTAGGGATATGTTGCTCTCCAGAGTTGGCAGCTCATATGTTATTTTATGTACTTTTATTATAACTGCAGCCCAGCTTAATCAGGGCCACCTTTTTAATCAGGTTAAATAAATAACTTGAGTTGGTGGTGCTTTGTAGAGCTATCAATCTAAATTAATTTTTCAAGGGTGGAGGTTAGTGGATTCATTCCGAAATCTGCTCAGGCCAGACCTTTATCAGGACTAACAAAAATATATCAAACTGGGAGCAAACTGTAAGATCCAAGTGTTACTAGATTTGTTCCCTCTGTGTAAGAATGGTTAACTATACTGTGTGAATATGCTTTAATGCAGGGGTGAAATGCTCCTGGTTCGGACCGGATCGCCTGATCTGGTAGCAATGGAGGTGGGTGGTTCGGAGAACCGGTAGCAAAAATCTCCGCCCCCCCCCCGTGCCCAGCTGAGCCGTGCGATCATACAACCTCTTCGGCCAAAAAATGCTTTTAAAAGTAAAAAAAAGAGAGCCTCTGATGATTGCACAGCTCAGCTGGGATCGTCAAAGGCTTTTAAAAGAAAAAAACCCTTTTTTTCTTTTAAATGCCTCTGACGATCCAAGCTGAGTTGCCTGATCGGCAGAAGTTTTTTAAAAAGCTTCTGATGATCAGGCAACTCAGCTGGGATCGTCAGAGCCTTTTGAAAGCATTTTTTAACAACCTCTTCGCCAAAGAGGTTGTAGAAAAAATGGTTTTAAAAGTTAAAAAAAATGGCAACGCCCACCCAGTCACATTACCCTCCCCACCAAGCCACGTCCACAGAACTGGTAGTAATAAATTTTAGATTTCACCACTGCTTTAATGTCTGGAATGACTTCCTATCTAACCTTAGGTACAATTCAGTCTTATTTGGAAACACTTTTTGGATTACAATTCTATACATGGAATTGAGGCAAATCTGAGTTACAGAGTTCATATTTCAATCTAATATGTAGTCTGCCCCACACATTATTTATAGTATTTTTCTATTGTATGTTTACATATAGCGTTTTTTGTGTGCGTCATGGTTTCAGTTTTCCCTGTTACATATTTTTACATTTCAGTAGGGACATGTTTTAGCTAGAAATGGCATATCCAATTTCTTACATTACTGTTAAGTTGCTAATGGTGTATTACAATATATTAGCCATAAGAATTAGTTATTCAATTTTTATTAGTTATCCACTCATATTTTAATGCTTATATTAGTTTTTCCTTAATCTCTCTAATTGCTATATTCTTTTAAATCAGCATTATTTGTTTTCCTTTTTTCTTGAAATTATTATAATGAAAGAAAAAAGGGAAAAATTGAAATCATAGTTAGCACCCATAGATTTATTGGTAGATGTATAGTAAAAATAAAGAGAATATGAAAAAATTTTATGGATGTTCTGCTTATAGATTTATGGTTGACTGAATAATAGATTTGAATAAATTATTAGTTTATATTGGAGACTGATTTAATTTTTTTTACCAAAACTTAACAATAAAATTAAAAGTAACTGAAATTAAAATTATTGAAACCTGGTTAGACTGAAAATGTCACATGGGGAATTTTATTTCATTTCAATTGAAATTTCCCATTAAATAATTTTTGTTTTCTTCCCCCCCCCTCTTTTCTTTTTTAGGTGTAGATGTTGTTTTGGACCCCTTAGGAGGTTCAGATACCACAAAAGGCTTTCATCTCCTGAAACCAATGGGCAAACTGGTCAGTTATGGTGAGTCAGAAAGCATTCCATCAAAGGATGATGGAATTCATCAGAAGTTGAGTCTCGGAATCTTTTAAATCCCAAAGATTAGATCTGGAATTTGAGAATAAGTGTGCCTAAATAAGATCACTTTGCAGTATCAAGAATCATTCTCTGAAATTCAAACAAAAAGTAATGATAAAAGAGGTCTGGTTTTCTGGATCAAGCTAAAGCTCTAATAGTGGTTAGCTGGATGCTTTAGTGAAATTTGTTCTTTTTAGATTTTTTTTTCCTGCCTTTATTATTTTTCCTCAATAACTCAAAGTGCTTCCTCCTCCTACTTGCTCCACAACAATAACCCTGTGAGGTGAGATGGGCTGAGATAAAGCAAATATCCAAAAGGCACCCTGCTGGCTTTCATGCCAAAGGTGGGACTAGAACTCACAGTCTCCTGGTTTCTAACCCAGTTCCTTACCCATTTAAAAAAGTGTGTGTGTGTGTGTTTGTGTGCACTTTGGGAAAGGAAAATCTTTCCCCAAATCCCATCCTTGCAAGCTATTATTCTGCTATTGAGATAGAAATAAACTTTCCTCTGCTTATATAGAAGGCAGGGGTAGATTAAGTTGGACTGACATATACTGGTGTAGCCTAGAATGTACTAATCTTCTTGCAGATACTTTATTAATCTTCAATATATATAAAAAAGGATCTATGTATATATATATATATATATATATATATATATATATATATATATATATATATATATATATATATATATATACACACACACACACAATCCAGCAGGAACAGCTCGAGCAATTTCAACCAAACTTGGTACATAGATGACTTATTCTCTGGAAACAAATACTGTGTGGGTAAGATACCCGGGGATGTGTGTGTGTGTATGTGTGTTCTAGCATAACTCTGGAACGGCTCGAGCAATTTCAACCAAACTTGGTACACAGATGGCTTACTCTCTGGAAACAAATACTGTGCGGGTAACACACCCCTGGTGTCTCTCTCTGTCTCTCTCTGTGTGTGTGTTCCAGCATAACTCAGGAACGGCTCAAGCAATTTTAATCAAACTTGCTACACAGATGACTTACTCTCTGGGGAAAAAAGTACTGTGGGGGTAAGACACCCCTGGTGTGTGTGTGTGTGTGTGTGTGTGTGTTCCAGCATAAGTGGAACGTCTCAAGCAATTTTAACCAAACTTGGTATACAGATGACTTACTTTAGAAAAAACTAGTGTGGGTAAGACACCCCTAACAACCCTCGGCGTGTTTGTGTGTGTGTGTGTGTGTGTGTGTGTGTGTGTGTTCCAGCATAACTCTGGAACGCCTTGAGCAATTTCAACCAAACTTGCTACACAGATGACTTACTCTCTGGAAAAAAAAATACTGTGGGGGTAACAGTATTTACCCCCCTAACACCCTCAGTGTCTGTGTGTTTTAACATAACTCTGGAACAGCTCAAGAAATTTCAACCAAACTTGGTATACAAGACGACTTACTCTCTGGGAAAAAATACTGTGGGGGTAAAACACCCCTAACACCCCTTGGGTGGGGGTGGGGGTGTCTGTGTGTGTGTGTGTTCCAGCATAACTCAGGAACGGCTCAAGCAATTTCAACCAAACTTGCTACACAGATGACTTACTCTTTGGGAAAAAATACTGTCGGGGTAAGACACCCCTAACATCCCTCGGTGTGTGTTTGTGTATGTGTGTGTGTGTTCCGTAATAACTCTGGAATGCTTTGAGCAATTTCAACCAAACTTGGTACACAGATGACTTACCCTCTGGAGACAAACACTATGGGGGGTAATACACCCCTAACACCCCTCTGTGTGTATATGTGTGTTCCAGCATAACTCTGGAACACCTTGAGCAATTTCAACCAAACTTGGTACATAGATGACTTACTCTCTGGAAAAAAAAAATACCCCAATGGGGGTTGTGTGTAAATGCGTGGGAGGCCGAGGGGGATTAGGATGAAAAGATACCCAAGCAGTGCCAGGTCATCAGGTAGTTAAATTATAAGGAGCACACATTCCTGATAGAAGAATGCAGTTTTGGAATGAGAATTGTAGCTTGCTCCTGTGCTGCAGTACTTTGCATTTAAAGAAAAAGCCATTTTGATTTTCAAGGCATAGTTGCCAGAGTTATTATATTGATGGATCTCAAACAGGGTATTTCTCAATTTTGTAGGTGTAGCCAACTTGCTAACAGGGCAGAGGAAGAACCTAATGGCTATGGCAAAGACCTGGTGGAATCAGTTTAGCATCAATGCCTTGCAGCTGCTTCATCTCAACAAAGCAGTTTGTGGCTACCACCTGGGCTACCTTGAGGAGGAAGTGGAGCTTTTAACTGCTGTGGTGACCAAGCTAATTGCTCTCTACAATCAGGGCAAAATCAAACCAAAGGTGGATTCTGTTTGGCCCTTTGAACAGGTGAGGATGCTTGGCCACCCAATGAGTTATTTTGTGTTCCACAATAAAAAAAAATGCTGTCTTTAGCTTAAGTTATTCCCCTACAAAGAACTGACATCATTAGAGACTTCAACCCTAGCAATTATCCCCAAATCCATTTAGTGATTTCAGAATGTTTGATGTCTAATGGCCATCTGCCATGCTCTTATAATGTCCAGTCAGTTGAATGTCCAGTATATAAATCACATTCACTTGGTTGGCATTTTAAATGCTTGGGGGAAGGCAGATTCATTAAAAAATTCTGGCAGTCTTTTCAAGGGCAAAGACACGAAAAGAAAGTATAAAAGGCAAAGTTGTGTTAAAGTTTGTGCAAAGCCTTCTTTGACTGATTTTGTATTTGGCCTTCTGATGACAGGAAGTATTTTAAAAAGTGAGTAAGCAAGTAAGTGGCTGAGTCATTTGATCAACACTCCCTCTCCCATGTGTACATGCTTCTCTTTCAAGGCAGATATAACCAAAAAAACAAACTCCATGTCATGTGTGACTTTAGTGAACAGTGAGTATATATTAAAAAGAGAGTAATGAGTACAGATAATTTAGAATGCACCAATTTGGGAAAGTCTGACATGTACCCTTGGATGCATTCTCCTTGGTCATATTTCTTGAGGTAGAAAGAATGAAATGGTCTGGTCCTTCTCCTGATGCAGGTGGTTGATGCCATGAAGCAGATGCAAGAGAAGAAGAATGTTGGGAAAGTTGTCTTGGTTCCTGAAGCTCCACCGAAGGATGAAAACAAGAAAACAGAGAATTAAAGCAAGGGGCATAGGTGAACTGTTTGACCTCAGGTTGATTTTGGGGGACCTTTTTTTTAACTGCCTCCCCTCCCCCCCACATCTGACCCTTGAGGGAAGTAGGAATGGACAGGTCTCTCACTGCTGTTAATGGAATAAGTGACTGAAGAAAAAAATGTCTTTTCTTGTGGTTAGTTGACGGTTTAAAGCTGAGGCAAGCTTCTGAGTTTCATAAAATTTTTACAGAGTGGAACTTAAAAGATTGCCACATCCCTATGAAATTATTGGTTGGTCTAGTTTAAAAAAGAAATTCAGCACTTCTTTTGCAATCTTGATATTTTGCTCTTAAAGGAACCATATAGAGAATTATCTGAAGTGAAAAGCATACAAGGCCAAACCTATCAATTGGCAATGTCTTTGATTTCTTGATCTTAAATTTTTGAACACACTGTTCAAAAATTCCTAGCTATGTTCTTTGTCTCTATGACATCTTCTGTCCTTAGCCATCCTTAGCTCACCTCTGAATACTTAATGATTAGTAAGTTTAGAGAGCGTAAAACACCCATTGTTTTATCAGCTATTGGCAGTTGACAGTTTCCATAGAAACAAATCTTTGAATCTGCTACTTTGGAAGGGCACATTTAACAAACAGAACACACTAGATATCTCTGCAGCTGGGGGGAGATGTGAGGAAGGGAATTTTGTCTCTGAGGTATTCATTTACCTTGGTGCAACAAAGCTACCACTGCTATATGAAAGTCCTCTGTGCTATCTAGGCAAAGCTCATATATCATATTTTTTGTCAAAATCTACTACAGAGAATGCAAGTATGGAAAATCAAGAAATTACCAGTGAAAGAAGCTGCAAGACTCCAAGTATGGCTTCTTTTGGAGAGAAACACTGACTGTTTCCATTTAATGGGTTAAATATATATTTAACAGTACTAAACAGCTGACTAGCCTGTAATATCAAAAAAGTGATATCATGGTTGCCATCTCTGGCTTGTGGCTTGATATGAGGCTGCTCTAAGGATTAACTATAAAAACAACAGAGATGTCCTCAGTCAAAGATTGGAGAAATACTTTAATAACCTTATTTTCTCTTACAATTGCTGTTTAACTTAGAGACCCAAAATATCTAGATGGGCATCTGTGCCTGTGATTTGCAAGTTACATCAAGGATGAATATAGTTTATGCTTAAGATTCACTGCAGATTAAATATTCTCTTAATATTTTTATGCTGTAGAGAAAGGGCAACAGGACCAATTCTGTACAAGAAACAGATTGGGCAGGAAATAGTAACAGATTTTTAGATTTGTAAGATTCTGCCTTGAAAAAAAATCGGTCTTTGAGAATGTTTCTGGAACTATTTCTGCTGAAGACCTTTTTTGCTGAATAGATTAAGTCTGATCCTATTTCATTCACCACCATTTTCGAAAGCTCTTCCTTGAAAATCTTCAGAGGGTTTTGGTGTATGTATGTCAGTAAATATTTTTGCTATTTTAGGAATTTGATCCTCAGAGTATTTCTCAGCACTTTGAATTATCCATTTCTAAAGTTCCTTCTCTTTCCAGGAGTGTTGCCAATCTACGTTGGGTGAGGCTGTTATCCCTCTTCATATTCCAGTAAACAAAATATCCAAGAAAAGACTAGGGTCCCAAGTTGCTTCCTTGGACTTTTCTTTTGATTCTCACAGTTATGGCAGAAAAATCCTAAATCTAATATTCTGTCTTTTATTGTCCTAGGAAAAAATACTTTCAGTAGATTGTATCAACTAAGCATTTTTCTTTCTGGCAGTTCTTTTTCTTTCACCCATCCGAAAGCCAGACATTTCATTACCTTAACTAGGTAAGTTAGCACTAATGATGTTACCTAGTTAGGGTAATGACACATCTGCAAGAAAACAAGCAAGTTCATAGAGCACCAAGAAACTCTCATTTCAACCCTGAACTACAAATATTTTCCTTTATTGATATATTTGTGACAATTGAAACCATTTTTGACATCCTTTTGGCCCATCAGCCCTTGATTGTTTATGTTATTTAGGGACATCTTCAGCTTACAATCTTTTGCAGAACTATGTTTATTTAGCATGTCTGTTTTGTGAATAGAACATTTTCACAATTCTTGCACAATGCTACAGCTTTTCAATCTTTAGTACTGCATCTCATTCCTGATACTTAATTGGGGGTAGTGGGAGAGAGATTCATTTTCTTAAAAAAAAAACCTGAAATGGAACCTCATACCTTCAGTGTAATATAAATATTTTCCTTCTCAAACATCCAATTGCTGAAATAGTTGCCATCTTGTGATTATGGAAACTATAAGACAATATATTTGCAAAATTCCAACTTGAGAAGGCTATTTTAAGACAGCTGTCTTCCTTATACAACTCTGTTCACCATTATGGTGAGTAACATAACAAAGGAGGCATCTAGTGCAATCACTGTGGAGAAAATTTGGCTTGGAATGCCAAACATTTCTTGGATAGTTCTAAGCAAAAGATGGAAGTTCTGGAAGTGATTATTCTTGCTTTGAATCATTCCTTTCATTATTTTGTATATATTAATGTTTTAAGATTGGTGAGTACATCATTTCTAGAGGCTCAAACAAAGGCTACCAAGCATTTATTTAATCTGCCATGTTCTTACTGAAAGATAATAACAGTACAGAATACCAATTAACTCATGGTATCCTGGAACTGGGAGGAACCAAAAGTTGTTGCTTGAAGGAGCCAATGCTCAATGCTAGAGCATGTGATTTTTGTGCAGGTAATTCCAAATCCAAGCCACGGTAGATAAAGTTAGGACAGTTGGAGGAAATGTTGGCCCAAGAACTTCCAATGGTATAATGTAGTATAAGACAGATTCCTAGAATTTCATACCTTATGGAAGGACAGCTGGCTAGTCATTTGACTCATTTAAGTCAAATGCAACTTTTCCAGTTTGAAGGCCTTCAGAGATATTGAACTTCAACTTTCAGCATTTCCAGCCAAGGGAATTTCCAGGTTCCGTATCTAAAGGGCATCGGGAGGAGGTCTGATATGCAGGAGATTCAATAGATATTGGAGACTAACCTAGAGCTCTGATTATCTGATGTGACCTTTCTTCTGCCACCTATTTTATACATATGTCCTCATACCTCTTGATATTTTTACCATTTCCCAGGACCTACCAAGGTACAATTGTTTATCTTCTAGTCTTAAGATTATAGGCCAACAGGAGCTTACAGATATCAGCTGTATGATCAATAGAGAAAATGAGTTCCCAATTTTCTGTTATTTTAAGCACAACATGGGGAAAAAAGTCTTGCACGATCAGCTGTGGTCTCCCAAGCTTTTACGAAATAAGGGGGGGAAAGGTGGGATGGGGAGAGAATCTACTGTAAAACTTCATGGGTTTAATTATTGGGTTTTTTCCCTCATGCCTGTCTTCTTGCTGCTGCCTGGTGCCTTACTTGGGATGGCATTCCAAAACATTTCTAACCTCATCGTTGTAAAACTGCAAGGAATAGCCTTGCCTTTAAAAGAACTTATATGCTGCATTGTTATTCCCAATTTATTGTGCCTTGTTCCAAACTGTGAGTAAGGTCTAATTCAAGAAGCCTTTGCCAATGTTGACTTGTTAAAAAAGAATGCCCCGTCCCAAGGAAACAGTTTGAAATGTACGTATGGCTTCTGTTCCTTAATCAATGAGGACATTTATATAATAGGATGAGTTGTTACAGAAATGCATACATTTTGGTGCTATTAACAGATACAATGAATTCTCCTAGATATGTTCATCCTTCCTTATGACAGCCATCAGACAATTTTTGCATAATACTGTGAAAGTGTGGTTTAAATCTCCTGACTGCTACTTCTGACCTTAATGGCTGGAAGCTATTTTTAAATTGAGTAGATGTATGGCTTAATGAACCTCTGTCACATGATAAATATGGAGAATCTGAATTCTGTTAATAGTATAATTTGTGGAACTTCCCATTGTTGAGAGAGAATTAACCTCTTTCCTGTAGTGCCTTTGGGAAGAGATGAGCCAAGTATAGTTTTCCATGTATTTCCAAAGGCACCACAAAGGGAAAACTGTTTTTAAACTAAAGCAGCAGCAACAGATGTCCTGTTCCCTTCCTGCAACCTTGCTCTCTCATGCTGAAATCTGACAGTTTTTAAATGTTCTTCCTGAACAGAAGAAATCTTTATCTTTGTGCTGAAGTGGATTTGTCTTACTACTACTCAGCTGTAGTTCTTTTATACAGAAAACATCAAATTTTAAAGCACTATAACTATACTCTTTGTTGCCTTGCTGATTAATACTGTAATCTTGAACTTTTTATCATCTCTTTTATTTTGCAGCTTGATTGTGTGTGTCTGTGTGAAGTGCATGCATGTATGTATTTCAGACAATGATTTTATGGGCCATTCGTAATAATAAAAAACCTTTTTGACCACCTCTCCCCCACTTTAAAATTAAAATCACTCGTCTTAACTAGTTAAAACAATGTGCTTAACTTCAAAGTTAAAAATGTGTTGGGATGGGGTGAGAGGAGAAATAGGATATTTTCTATTGTGATAAATGTTGTCCATAAAACAAAATACAACATTTATCACAAGAAACCTTTATTGATACATATTCTTGCAGAGTTCAAGATTTTATCATAAAACTCCAAAACGATGCTGCCTAGATTTCCATGGGTGTACGGCTGATAGAGCAGTTTAATTGAAAAAAGTGCCATATTTCATGCTCAGTGAGCAACATGTAGCCTGAACATTACTGAAGGCCTAAAGAGTGTATTTTGAAAAGCCTGTTTCTTAAGGGCTGAAGTGGGTCCTCAGTGGTATGAACTAACAGCAGCCCTTTTACATAGTAACTCCCACAATGTGATCTGGCAATTAATACCAGCTCACTTTATTTAGGGACCTCCTCAAATAAAGAAATGAAAGAGGCAAAGCTCCCTCAGGGAAATGATTTACAATGTGCCAAAGTTAACATCGGAGCTGTCTTTAGAGAGATTTCAAAATACTTCTTGAATGAATGAAATATCTCTCTAATTTTTATAATGTTCTCAATTATAGATAGCATAGTATGTGCTGTGGTGGTGGTGGTGGTGGATGGAAGGTCAATCAGAGATGTCTATGGAGATTCTCAGTCATCCAGGTCATGGTTATCCTAAAGGTGTTTTTTTCCCCAAAAAACAACTGGACTTTCTTGATTTTTTTCTTTGAAAATGTTTCACTTCTCATCCGAAAAACCCAAAAAATCCAGTTGTCTTTTGGAAAAAAAGCACCTTTAGGTCACAGAGAGTAAAATACCCAGAATGTATTATTACAAGCTTTACACTCCATTTGTAGACCCATTCTTGTCTTTGATTATCAGGATGACTGAGTTCAACTGTTCTTCAGATTTAAACATTTCAGAATTCTGAGTTCAGAGGTAAACAAATTCTTAAAAATTTGTTTCACTTTTTTAGTTTTAAGTCTCTGAAATAAAAACATTTAAAATATTTTCTCTCCGTTATCATCAATAAGCTTTTCCTTTTGTTTTCAAAGTGCATTTTGCATTTTGTTAGGCTTGGCTCACCAAATCCCCAAAAAAGTATTTAATTACCACTGGGAGAGATGTTAGTAATGAAGGCTAAAGCCAAGGTAATTGTGGGTCTTTCAGAGGCAGGAAAAGCTCTCCTTTTGTCAAGGCAGGCCTGTTTTATTTGCATGATTGTTTTAGTGTGATGTAGGCTTGAATGACAAGCAGTGGATATCCTGGCCCTGCAGAGCCAGCTGTGGAATCACCACTGTTGCCAAATAGAATCCCCCCATGCTAGGGAGATACTGATGATGAAAGGCTGTTGGCAGTGAGGGCAGGCTGCACAGTCCCTTCACACCTGGTGACAGCACCTGCCCACCCCCTCTGCTTTGGTTGGTCCACAAACAGCTTTTGTGTCTTTATGGTTCAAGATGCTTTTTCAAGTCTTTGTGGTGTTTGAAAAGAAGTCCTCTTCTGCTTGCGCCTGCGTGTGTGCCTGCGTGTACGTGTGTATCAACAAAGCAAATGTGCTGATGCTGTTTACAGATTCAGACATGAAATTTCTAGTCTGCCTACTGTTACCATATGCCTTATGTGTTTCTTGGGTGTTCCATTAAAAGCATAACAAAAATGAAAAAAATTGTCCTGTGATTCTCATCTTCCTATTCTTTCATAGTTTATGTGTGTGACTTTCCCAGCACATGGGAGAGTAATTTCATTATTAGGGTTTTCTCAGAGCTTCCGAGAGATCTAGGATGAAGAAGGAAATTGATATAGCTGCCTGGAATAGTTTAAACTTGTCTGATCACCCCAGTTTAAACAAAAGGGAAATTAAAATGACAAGTTATATATAAGAACAACTATATGTGAAGAAAGGCCTTTAAGAACTGAGGAACCTGGCATCTAAATCCATCCCTAGTGATCATGCTGTTGGTAGCTGCTAGACATTGTAGCTCAGCAATATCTGAGTGACTACAAATTTCCTGCCCCTGACTTTGTGTGATTTGGTTTACATAACTATTTCCTGAAAATGTTTTTAAAAACAAAGCTACCGTTTGGAAGGGAAAAGGACATAATTTATTTGCTTTTGCATTCTGAACAGATCACAGTCCAACCTGGAACTTTCTAAATGCTAAATCATGTTGCAGTAGGAAGTTATGGTCCCACTTTATTTTATTAAAATAAAATCTCTGCAACATTTGTTATTCAATGCCAGCAGAAAGTGGAGAAGGTTCTGAATAAAGTGCCAAGTTTTGCACAGAAGCAGAAACTTACTGTTTGCAACTCCTGGAAATTCATAGTTACTAGCAAGGATAAGGATACTAGCAAGAAGAAAGGATACTTTCTTCTTTCTTCTCTTCTGGGAGTCAGTGTCTCAAAATGTAAAATGATTCTGCTTGCGTCAGCTGCACCTAACATCACAATGTGATTTCCTGTGTCTACTTGTCTTTTAAAGTAATATCTGCACTGGGGCATGGTATTTTCATTTAGAAGAAAAGCTGCTATTTTCCCCTTTTGCATAATTGCTTATGTCTACAATTTTCAGCACAATATCCAAAGGCAATTGTAGAAGTACATTTTAATTGAAAAAAAACATTGGAGGAAACTCCCTTAGACTTTGACAAATATGAGGAATGATCTAAATAACTAAAACATCACAAGATACTAACAAGGCAACTTTAACCATGTTACAATCCTCTCATGTGATTCTTTTAAATCCATGTGACGTCTATATGTACTTGGCTACAGTACTTCTCTGGAACAGCAGATGTCAAAAATGCTTTGGTCTAAAAAAAATACTTCCTGATATATCAATTATTTGCAGAGAGAGGTGTATTTTAAAAGGGAGGCATGCAAGTACTTGTGTAGATGCTGTTAAGATGGTAGAAAGCAGGGCAAATACTAGAACTACACAGAGAAATATAGCCCTCAAAGCTGGGAAATTTAAAATCCTGTCCCCATCTAATTGTTAAGTTAAAATTAAGTCTTATGTAGATAGACCAGTTTAACGAAAAAGTCAGTGTTGGATAAGTTATACTTTTAATTGCCAAAACCATTGCCAAAAGAAAAAAAGGGGGCTGGCACTTATTTCATCCTGATGCAACTTTATTAGTTGGCTAAGTAATGCTCAGTGTTATGTCAAAGTCTTGCTGGATATAAATAAAGGATTAAAGGTCAAGATATTATATACCCAGAGATAACAGTGGTTCAACTTTCCATTTGTTTCTGGATAAGGGCATGGGGTTGAAAATGAGGCACTGATATCCATGAAGGGTAGCATTTTTAGAAACTGAAGAAATGACGTAATATCAGACTTGATTCTTCACATAAAATAAAAGACTAGGTATAAAAATGTTGATTATTGTGTAACTAGTACTGTATTAGGATATTTGCCCTCTGTATGTTTATGCAATGAATTAAAAAAATAATTTTCTCCAGATACAGTGGAATTATGGAAGTAAAAATCATCATATCTAGAAGATTTCAGATTGCAAAAATCTAAACTACATTTACAGAACAAGATATGCATATTAAATCTACCTATTGTAAATTAGAAATAAAAAAAACCTTTCATATGGGCAGTCCCAAACTGTTAGACCCCTTGGCATTATGCAAATCAAGTGTGTTGCTAGTGACTATTAAAACTTTGTTCATTGTCTTTTCTAGTTTATAAGATTTTGGCAGGTTTTTCCTATCTCAAATATTGCAAATTATAACTCCTAGTGGCCTGTTATTTTGGCAAGCCACTGCTGAAAGCTGGTTCATCAACTGAAGAACCGGTTTCCCCAGTTTAAGTCTAAAGAATAATATATATTCATCATTTTTACTCAATGCATTTCATTATTTCTATTCAATAACAAAATTCTTGGAACAAATTTAAAGTCAAGGAGACTGCAATGTAAAGTCGCCAAAAAAATTATATCCTCAGTTCTCCTTAATTCTCACACAACCCTTTTTGTGTCCCCCCCACAACATTTTCACAGAACTGAGATGTATACATATTTGGCAATGGGCAAATATGATGGTTTCTTTCAAATCAATGTGTGAATATTAATACTACTGTGAAATATTTTGTCCTTCCTTTGATGAAACACATAACATCTTCTATTTTTCCAGAATCTATTGGTGGCTAGCAGCTAGGATTCCAATAATTTCTGCTTTTTTTTCTGCATAAAATATTTATTTTAAAATATAAAATTAGTGGACCAACGAAATACAATGGACATAGTATACTTGGATTTCAGTAAAGCATTTGACAAAGTAGACCACAACCTCCTTAGGTAGGAAAATGTGACATAAACAGCATCACTGGATGGATTTGTAACTGGCTGACAAACCATACTCCATGTGTAGTCCTTAATGGATCTACATACACATGGAAGGAAGGAAGCAGTGGGGTACCCCAAGTACTGTTTTAGGTCCAGTATTCTTCAATATCTTCACAAATGGTTAAAATGAAGGAATAGAAAGGGAACTCATCAAATCTGCAGACAATACTAAATTGGCAGGAATAGCTACCCCAGATAGACTTGAGTACTGGGCCCTATCTAACAAAATGGAATTTAGTGGAGAGAAAAGTAAGGTTTTACATTTAAGAAAGAAAAACCAAAAGTACAGCTGTCGATTGGGTGAAATCTTGCTCAATACCAATAACTGTGAGAGAAATCTTGAGTCCTAGTGGACAATCATTTAAATATGAGCCAGCAGTATGTGGCAGCAGTCAAAAAAGCCAATGCAATCCAAGATGCATTAACAGAGGCACAGAATCAAAATCATATGAAGTATTAGTACCACTTTACAAAGTCTTAGTAAGACCACACCTGGAATACTGCATGCAGTTTTGGTCACTACATTATTAAAAAGATGTTGAGATTTTGGAAATAGTGCAGAGAAGAGCAACAAAGATGATTATGGGTTTGAAACTAAAACATATGATGAACTATTACAGGATGGTCTGGCTAGTCCAGTGAAAAGAAGGACCAAGGAAAACATGATAGTGTTCCAATATTTAGGAGGCTACCACAAAGAAAAGGGGATCAAATCTATTTTCCAAAGCAGCCGAAGGCAAGACAAGGGGGGAAAAAGATGGAAACTAATCAAAGAGAGATCCCACTTAGAACTAAGGAAAAACATTCTGACAGTGTGAACAACCAACCAGTAGAATGGCTTGCCTTCAGAAGTTGTGGATGCCCCATCACTGGAGACTTTTAAAAAGAGAATGGACAGCTACTTGTTTGAAATAATTGAGCAGGGGACTAGAAGACCTCCAAGGTCCCTTCCAATTCTGATTATTCTGTTCTGTTCTGTTCTATTAATTGCTTCTTTTGAAAAGTCGCTGAGGTTACAGTAGGCCCTGTCTGCTCAATAAGCTTTGTTAGGTTGAGTTTATATAACAAGCTTAAGGGGGTTGGAGTGAAGATGTAGATGATTTGGTATGTTATGGGAACAGCTCAGCTTAATCTGTCCTGGGATTAGATGCTGTCTTTAACTGGAAATAGTTCAGGCAGAATTGGAACAAAATCAATTTCTCCTTGATGTATTGGATGAAAAGTGGTTCCATTGTTGACACAGCGAAGAAATCATATAAAATCTCCCTTTTATTTTTCTACACTTTAGGAGAGAAAAGAAGCATAATTATGAAACCTATAAAGACATCCAAGATGAAAACAGACATAAAACTAGGAAAGTTTTTTGAAGAAGATCTGAATTCATAAGCAGTTTTAGCAAACTGCTTTGCTAAAAATGCCAATAGACAGATAGGAACTGATTCAGAAAAGATCAAAGGAATATACTGAAATTCTGTTTAGCAGAAATGTCAATACCAAGAACCTTAAAAAGTGGTTCAGCATTCTGATCATTACCAAGTGAGAAGACTATGGGAACTAATGGACACTCTATAGAAATATGACAAGCAACAAAAGAAAAGTCAGTAAAAACCATTTCAGCAAAACTAGAGAATGAAATAGTGGCTAATGGACTGAAAGAAGTCAATCTACATGCCAGTACAAGGAAAGAAAGGTTAGCAGAATCTGCAAACTATTGCATTTTATCGTTAATTTAATTTGTTAGGAAAATAATACTTAATATGATTTAATGCAGATTAGAGCCCAGGAAAATGTTCAACTTGGCTTTAGAAAGGACTAATGAGTAATAGATTTTATTCAGTGATGCACACTGAATAATTGAGAAAGCTACAAAATATCAAATATAAGTCAATATGAGCATCACTGGATTATAGAAAAACATTTGATTGTATTAAGCAATCAATGCTATGCTGAGAAAATCCCTAGGAAAATGAGAAATTTATTGTCCTCAAAACAAAATCAATACACGAGTCAGGAAACCCAGTTTGGATGGAACATAGTGAAACAGACTGGTTCCAGGTCAGCAAAGGTGTAAGACAAAGCTACACATTCTCCACTTATTTATTAAAACAACATTAGCATTAGATCCTCCCATGCTATGTAGCAGGGGTCCTCAGCCCCCAGTCTGTGGACTGGCACCAGTCTGTGGCATGCCAGCAATTGGGCCACACAAAGAAGTGAAGCCCAACTTGCATGATGCAGGCAGCACACAAAACCATGACCCCTCCAGCCTGTGGAAAAACCTCTCTAGTGTCCAAAAGGTTTGGGGCTGCTTCTATGTAGCATATCAAACAGCAAGGAGTCTGTAGCATTTTCGGTTTTGGGCAAGGACTTCAGCATCTTTTCAAGTGATATTTAGAGTCTGTAAGTCCTCCATTAATGTTCTTTACCATGTATTTCAAGGGTGTTCTGTTGGTCATTTGGAATCGGGTGGGTGAGTCAACTTCATTGCCATCTTGGAGATTTGATTGTTCTTCATGTGAAGAATATGATCTGCAAGTTGGAGTCTTCTGCGTGCGACAATGTTATGTTGTTTGCAGAAAAAACTCTTTGGGGCATGTCTAGTAATATGGTCAAAATAGTGAAACTTTAAGACTCTGTGAATGCATCTTTGTTGGTCTTTTGTTAATACTTGCTGAGATGTTCAACAAGTCAAACACTGGAGAAAAAATATTAACTTGTGCTACATTGATGACACAATTCTGATAGACAAAAATGCAAATGATTTGCAACTTCTAGTAATTAAAGTCAAGAGGCACTGTGAAAAAAATGGGACTAAACATAAATATAAAGAAGATTAAACTAATTGCCAAAGTTACAGCAACAAGCCATTCAATTAACAATGAAGATACTGAACTGATGGATGGCTTCTGCTTTTTAGGATCAACTATCAACAGTAAAGGAACTAGAAATCCAGAAGCATCCTGCAGAGCTGGTGCAGTCTGGTAATTTTCCAAGGCCTTGGAATAGATATTCTGATTCTGAGAAGTATCTTTACAAAGATCAGAATCATGCAGGCAAATGTCTCCCCTGTACAGTGGCTTTATGGAAGCAAAAATAGACTTTGAAAGCGCAGAATAGATTAAAATGTATTTACACTTTTGAAAATTTATGAGAATATCATGGACAGCCAATAAAACAAACAAATAGATCATAGAGCAAATCAAACAAAGTATCCACTAGGCACAAGTTATCAGCTCAAGTGATCATATTTTGAAATGTTATTTATTTATTTATCAAATAAATTTAGAAACTGCCCATCTCCCTCACAGAGGGAGATGATGTGAGGACCTAGCTTTTTTACAAAGTCTATGATGCTGGGACAGGGAGAGGCGGGGGGAAAAAAGAGAAGAAGAGGATGATCAATAGATAGAAGGCATCAAATATAGCAGTGATGGATGCACCATTGGAAAATTTGAAGGACAATCTTGAAGATAGGCCATTCTGGAGAAATATAAGTCTCAGCACCAACTTAATGTTATAGCATTATCATCATCCTCTAACCATCATAAGTAGCCATAAATATTCATTGCTAATCCTAATGAGTATGTGACACAACGCAAGTTTGCTCTCTTGTGGCTAGGTTATAAGGTTGCAATGTAGCATACTAGTATACAAAGAACTAAGCTTTGTCACTGCCCCTGAACATCTCTGTCCAAGAGTGTTCATGTGGAGAAATGTGCATCATCATATCACAATGCAAAGGTCACTCTTTATAGACGTGTGTGCAATATTATAATGCAAATATAAAAGGGATGTAATATCAATATGTCACAATCCTTACTTCTTATTTTGGTGTCATCTTGGCTAACTAATGATGATTCTGGACATAATTGCTTTTACTTTCTCTTCAGTTTCGTATGCAATTACAAGTGCAAAATATCAAACTTAGATAAAGGTGTTTATAGTGGCTGTAAATCTCATTGAGTGAAGGAATGTGAGAGCCCAGGAACAACCTTAGTTCAGAAGCTGAGGTTCCACACAAACAAACTCAAGATCAAGGAATCAGAACTGAGGAGAATCTTGTACCAGTCCAGAGGTCAGCCAGCAATTTCAGAAAGTTAGATCTGAAGTTGGAAAGATGTTCACTAAGAGAAGTTTTATTCCTTTTTGAAGAGTCCTGACCCAAGCATACCTTTTTCTTTCAAGCAACCTCATTTAACTTCTCTGTTCTACTCACCTGATCTTTCTGTGTATGCAAAGGATGAGGATCTTTTCCTGTCCAATCCCTGAGGCAGCCGATTCTGCCTACTATTATGGTTCCTGTGACAGGTGGCTTATTACCTAATTGCTCCAGATCTACAAGCTCATCCTTCAACAGGCCCCATGATTGCTAAGCCTCCTATGCAGATACCTGAAAGTCTGTTGAGCCTTGTTTTGCAAGATCAAAACCTAACTGACCTGCTCCTCTAATTCAAAGTTTAACTTGTAACAGGTATCTCTATAACACGTAAGGCAACTACTATGTACAACTAACAATTGTAAGGCTCTGAAAAGAGGCAAATATGGATTTCACTTGAAAGGGGAACTATATTAGGACAGTGATGGCTAACCTTTTTGCCATCGTGTGCCAAAAGCAGGGGAGCACGGGGGGGAGGGGGTCATGTGCACATGTGCCCACACCCATAATTCAATCCTCCCATGCCCCACCCCCTGCACATGTACACGTGACCCCCCGCACTCCCCCCACTTTTGGCAAGCGATAGCACAGTAGGCCCTTTTTTTGCTTTCTTGGAGCTTTCTTGGAGCCTGGGGAAGGTAAAAGCGGCCTCCCCCACTACCCCGGAGGCCCTCCAGAGGCTGGAAACAACCTGTTTCCCAACTTCCAGTGGGCCGGAAGTCCTGTTTTTTGCTCTCCCCAGGCTCCAGAGGCTTTCTTGGAGCCTGGGGAGGGCGAAAACGGCCTTCCCCACCCCCCTGGAGGCTCTTTGGAGGCTGGAAACCCCCCTGGAGGCTCTTTGGAGGCCGTTTCCTGACTTCCGTTGGGCCTGGAAGGTCCAAAAATCAGCTGGCTGGTGCATGCATGTGCGCTGGAACTGAGCTAGGGCAACGCTTGCATGCCTACAGATATGGCTCAGCACGCATGCCATAGGTTTGCCATCATGGGATTAGGGGAATTAGATTGATTTACATTTTCCAAAATATATATAAATCTGAGAGTTTCCCGTTTAAGAATCTATGTAAAGGATGCTTGATTGTTGCAAATGATTTTTGCATTATTGCAAAAAAAAAAAAAAAGTTTATTTTTGTTGCAATTTCAATCTTCAGAAATACAATATAACTGACCTAGAAATTAATTGGCTCAGCTGATGAAACCAGGGAAGATAGGAACACACAGTCCTGGACTGGACTGATACTGGAGCAGTGCAGTGTGGAAGTGGCTGTGCACATTACACAACAATATCTCCAGGCAACAAAACACATCTTACCAAACACACAAAAATTTCCAGTCAACATATACCAGTGAACAGCAACTATTCTACCTTCTTTCACAGTTTGGCAACAACAGAAAATCGTGTCTGGTTTTTTTTGTTGTTGTTGTTGTTTCTACAGGCAATCAGGTTAGATAGCTGGAGAGCAAAGCATCATCTTCATTTTAACACCATTGGTTATTCTTCCTTTGTATGATTGCCTCTGGTCCATGTGGGCACTAAGACATCCTGGAGAAATCAAAGGAAGAAAGCAAGACTGCTGAAGCTCGGTCTCTTCCCACCAAGCCAAGTAGGAAAGTTTTAAGAATGAGTAGAAATCAGGACATTATTAGTATCACTGGATATACCTGAGAGAGCAGGATCTGTTGTAGATACTTCCATAGTAATCCTAATTGAATACTGAGTCTTGAGATGTCTACCTGCTTTTGCCTCCCTCCATGGAGGTTTGTGGGAAATATAGTCCCAAGCCGCTCTCTTCTCTGATCCAGGGGTGAAATCCAGCAGGTTCTGGCAGGTTCTGGAGAACCGGTAGCGGAAATTTTGAGTAGTTTGGAGAACCATCAAATGCCACCTCTGGCTGGCCACAGAGTGGGTGGAAATGGGGATTTTGCAATATCCTTCCCCTGCCAAGCCCACCAAGTCACACCCACCAAGCCACACCACATCTACCAAGCCACACTCACAGAACTGGTAATAAAAAATTTGATTTCACCAGTGCTCTATCTATAGCATTTGATATGAAATGTCAGAGCATGCTTAAATGCTTTGTATAGAAGCATCATTAGCTTCTACACAGAAGTCAAGAAGGAAAGCCTCAAAAGCCTTCTTGATAAGGATGGCTTTATCAAGCCATGATAAAGCCATCCTGAGTGAGGATTACAAACCTTTGGGAAGAAGAAAGGTGGTAATTTACAAGCAGTCCTTGATTTACGGCTGTTTTTTTATTGATGGTTTGGAGTTTCAATGACCTCAGCCAAAGTGACTTATGGTCCATCTTTGAAGTTACAAGCATTGCACCATGCCCATAGTCACATGATTGCAATTTAGGTCCTTGGCAACTGAATTGCACTTACAATGGTTGCAGGGTTTGTGGGATCCAATTTGTGACCTTCCAATTGGCTTCCAACAAGCAAGGTCTATTGGGAAAGTTGATTTCTCTTAATGACTGTGTGATTCACTTAATAGCCATGCAATTTATTAAATGATTATAAAAATGATTGTAAAATTGGGTCTGGTTATGTGAAAAGTTGCTTAACAACTGCATCCCTTACCTATCAAAATTCTGGTCCCAATTGTAAATCAAGAACTATCTATATTACTAAATTAAAGAGTTCATGGACAAGTCATACACAGATGGAGTGGGTGGAAATTCTAAAATATGCACTTATTTAACCCCAAGGTAGTCATATTCAGGTCCTTCATTGACCAATTCAGAATAACTGAAACTTTCGAAGATGTATATAGATGCACAATGAAGGTTTTAGCTATTTGTGCAGTTGAAGGCTTTCTGCTGTCCTTCTAGATAATAAGCAAAGGGGAATTAGAGAGTCTCCATTCAATGGAGAGGGGAGGGCATCATGAGCTCCCAGATGTCTCTTGCTGATCTTCTTTAAAGTGCCCCCCAATTGTTGAGAAAACTAGAGATTGTCAAGTGAGCGGACACTCCTGTTCCTATCTAATTGGGTACTATCCTTAGGTAAAAACTGTAATCCCATCATTGCTGAAGTCCACTATATTTATCCAGTGCTGGTGAAAATCTTATTCAATTCTCACTGCAGAATTTCACAAATGCAGGAGGTTTCATTACCTATCAAAGTAAATGTCAGAGTCTGTCAGCAGTGGCTCTCCATAGAGTTTCTGACTGGTAATGGGTCTCCAAAAGTTCTCTTCTCCTTTTCCATTTCTGACTCCCCCAACCTTGTCTGCAGATCTTCTGATTACCTCAGAAATGCTTTCCACTTTCTTGCTTCTGGGACATCTCAGTAACTCAGAACTGAAGGTTTGTACTTCTATACAGGGAAATTCTTTGACTGAACAAGTCTTGGGAGTTAAACTTTAAAGTAAGTTCCTATATTACTTGTAGAGATGGCATAGGGCGTCCTTTCCACTGGGGAATGACCCACATTCAGTCTTCATATAAAGGTAAAGATAAAGGTTCCCCTCACACATATGTGCTAGTCATTCCTGTCTCTAGGGGGCGATGCTCATCTCTGTTTCAAAGCCGAAGAGCCAGCGCTGTTCGAAGACATCTCTGTGGTCATGTGGCTGGCATGACTAAACGCCAAAGATGCATGGAACATTGTTACCTTCCTACCAAAGGTGGTCCCTATTTTTCTACTTGCATTTTTATGTGCTTTTGAACTGCTAGGTTGACAGAAGCTGGTACAAGTAACAGGAGCTCACCCTGTTACGTGGCACTAGGGATTCAAACCGCTGAACTGCCAACCTTTCGATTGACAAGCTCAGTGTTTTACCCACTGAGCTACCATGTCCCTATTCTTCATATATACATGCACAAAGGTTTAAGCTCACAGTCCACCTAAGGAATTTCACCACCTATAAATTCAATGAAATAAACCAGCTACTAACAGCAAAGCTAACAGCTTTGTAAAGCTAGCTCCATTTCTGCCAGGTTTATAGAATGTGATTTACAATACATAATTACACTAGCTGGATTATGATGGGGGTTGATAAATTGACACTTACAGCTTGAATCCTCCCCTATCCTCTCCCCTTCTCTCCCTCAGTCTTGCCCCACAGAAACGTCTCCTATCCTATCCCCTTCTCTCCTTCAGGCTTTTTAGCACCTTTTCTCCATGAGGCCTGCCCCACAGAAGCCTGTCCTATGCTATCCCATCCTCTCCAGAGTTATTTTCAAGTTGGGAGGGGGAGTAGAATGTCTAACTAATTAGCATCACAGCATGTTATAATAATATAGGAAATACTAATGCTCTGATGGTCATTTCAAAAAATCCTTTCTTAGTGAGCACCTAGAAGCCAAGAGGAACATACGTGGCAAATTTCAGGTTTGTAAGTTTTACGGTTCTGGAAATTTCGTGATTAATGCATAAGTGGTTTTCGCTTTTATATATATAGATAGATAGCTAAACCAAGTTTTCTTTGACAGACTACAATCCAGGTCAGGACTCCTGATATAAAGAATATATTGCTTCAAAGTCCTTTGAAATTCTGAATGGGATTTCTAGAAAACACCTGCTAGATAAATAAATAAAGAGAAAAACAGAGGTGTGTGTGGGGGAACAGAGATAGAACACATGGTCTTAATTAGAATTGAAGATGTTCCATTGGTATTAAAATAAATGCTTCTCTCTTCTAGACAGATAACTGGAAGGACTTTAATGTCAAGTAGTATTTCCCAGAAAAGGAACAAGAGCTACGGCAGATAACAATAAAACCACATCAACCTCTGATCCTGGAAATTGTGTCCAAGGACAGTTCCCCCCGCATAAAGAGAGTGCAGCTTTTTTATGCATCAGTACTATAGGGAATACACTAGAACACAAAGATCTTGCCTCTGAAATTTTAACACATTCACTAGTCTGCAAGATCCCTAGTTTTTTGACAAGGTAATATACTGTAGTGGATGTGGCACCGGATTGGGACCAGGGAGACTGAAGTTCACCTTCAGCCATGGAAGTGATTTGGATGAGTCACTTTGTTTCCATAGTCTACGAGGCAAGTGTTGTGGGAACAATAGAATCCGTATAATTTAAATTTCCCTAGAATACATACTCATGTTCAGAATGCATTTCCACCACTTTTCCCTACAGTTTCAGGGGTTTGTCCATTAAACTGAATGCAGAATCTTCAGGATAAAACTGTTTTCAACTTGCAGGATATAGAAATATACAATATTTTAAAGAGCTACTGAAGTTATTTTGTTTCTTAAAATATTATATATTCTGCCTTAGAATAATTTCTGACTATCTTTACCAGATTGCTCAGTAGCTTTGGAAATGACCTCTGATATGCTTAGATGTACTCCCAATGACTATATCTCCAGTAATTAAGATAGTATTCTTTTGAAGTGAAGTTTGTTGCCACTTGGTGGCTATAGCTGCTCACAACAACTCCACTGCTGATTCTAATAGGCAGAACACGTTCCAGAAATTCCTAAAAATTAATTCAGTATTATTTCAGTAAAAAAAATTGGGTGATTCATAATTTTGAATTTAAAAATTTAAGTTCCCCATCACAACTCAGGATTGAGACATCTCCCAGACTGTTAACTGCAGTGAAATTCAATTCAGTTGAATGTGCTGTTATTTCCAAAAAAATAGATTTTCTCCCTGATTGACAAGTTCTTTGACTTTCAATACTTACCGAGGTACTGAATAAGGGAAAAAGAACAGGGATAAGGAGGAATCAACAGAAAGCCCTAAACTCACCTCTGCAATAGAACAAAACCTCTCTTTTTGCTTCTTTCTGCTTTCCCCTATCATTCCAAGTGATACTCACTTAAATCCTCAGAATGTTTCTCAAAATCCTCAGCTCAAAATCTCCTACATTTTAAAATCCAAAATCTTGATTTAAAAAGCAAGCAATTTTGTACAGGTTATTAATTACTATATATTTTAGGCCCCCTATCCCCTCAAATAGTAAATGTCTAAAGCAGTATAATTTTCTGTTTTTGGGACCAAATATTCACAATATCAATGTCATCCTCTGATTTCTTATTTTTCCCAAAATCTTGCAACAATTTGAAGGTCTGAATTTCCCAAAACTGCCAGCAATCCACCAGTAAGGAGCTTCCATTTTGAAAATGTACAATAAATTCTAAATAATGATTGTTTCCCTGATTTCAAAGGTATGCAAAATGTAATGAGCCATATATCATAATACTAAGGTGTTAATCAGCCAACATCTCTCTCTCTCTCTCTCCCTCCCTCTCTCTCTCTCTCTCTCTCTCTTTTTTACACATTTTGGAATGATTGAGGAAATTTAAGGAGCAATCTGGGGACTTGATTGCATAAACCCCTTAAAATTCCTAGGAACTCACCTTGTCCTGCCAAAACATACTACAGCCCTGCTTCCTTCTGAAGTGTGTCGTTTGATATGCTGCACAATGCTGGTACAGCCCTCTAGCTGTTAGAAATAAGACATGCCATAGAGAAGATTAATGTTTACTCAGTGGTGAAATCTGAACTGGTTTACTACTGGTTCACTGGCGCGCATGCGCAGTGCACACCATGCACCAAATGTGAGGTGCGCATGTGCAGTGCATGCCAAAAGGAGGCATGGGGTAAGTAGAACAGCACACTGGGGCGGGGGGGTGACCAGCTGTGGTGCGCAATCTTTTTTTTTTTTACTTTTAAAAGCATTTTTAAACTATCTATTCGGCCAAATAGGTTGTAAAAAAAATGCTTTTAAAAATAAAAAAAAGGCTCTGACGATCAGGCAGCTCAACTGGGATCCGGTCCAAACCGCGAGCATTTCACCCCTGTATTTACTCCAATCCCCAGATGATGGAACTGCCTCACTAACATCTATCAATAAAAGAACCCTCATTGTTTTTCTTCCGCTATAAATTAGTCCTTCCCTCATGTACATGCTAGCATGGTACCATATTATGCTTGACAGTTTCTCCACTATCATTGGGGGCTTGTGTAGCAATTGGATTGCCTGCTCTGGGGTTAAGTCACTGGAATATACACACGCACATAATTCTACTGACCCCCACAGAGCTTCAGGCAAGGTAGGCAACATCCCATTGTATTTTATGTTATATGCAGAAGCAAATATTTCCATAAACCACATCTAAAGTTGATAATCTGCCTACAAAGGAGTTTACCTAAATCTGATCTTGCTTAACTTGGAGAGCATCTGTACATGATAATTGTATATATTGAAAATACATTAACTACATACATTACAACCTTAGTGTAGTAGGCAGTAAGATCTGGGAAAAGCGAAAGCTGGAATATTAACGTATTTACATCTATATTTATTTTTAGAGTGCATTGTTCTTTCTGAAGATGAATGCTTCTATTTTGACAGACCAAGTTGTGAGGGACTCTTCCCTCTCCTTCCAAGCCAACAAATGTCTCCTTTGACAAGGCCTTTTCAGCCTTAGCACAGCCCTTCTCAGGGGCTGCAAATAAATGACCCCCATTAGGTCTCCTTGTCCCCCAGCCTGCCTGTTTTGTCTTGCTGGCTCCCACATGAATAATACAACAAAGGAGGGTCCTGCCCAGCTTATGGTGGGTGAGGAGCCAGTTTGTCACTTTCCTTGGAAGCCTTGTTGCCCCAGCACAGGTGCTTAGACTGATCTCTGCTCTTGAATTATTCACCAGAGATCAAACTGACATGCAAAGAAGCATTTCTGCATCGCATAAATATTCATGAAGTTTCAGGGCTTGTTCTTCTTTTTCCAAGACTACTCATTAAATCTGGGTAAAATGCAATGAAATGGGGAGAGGAAGATGTACATGCATGCATGTGTGCATACATGTGTAAAATGCTGGTCTAGAAAAGACCCTTGGGCTTTGGATCTCTGTGAATATCTCTGGGCATGAAAGAGAATTGAGGGAGACAGTCTGTGGGAGACAGTGGTGGGTTTCTACCGGTTCACCCTGGTTCGGGCGAACTGATAGTGGTGGCAGTGAGAGGCTCCACCCACCCACCCAGACATCATCACGGATGCTCTGCGCATGCATAGAAAGTTCTGCGCAGAAGCGCCACGCATGAGCTCACAGTTCCAAACCGGTAGCGAAGGTAAGTGAAACCCACTACTGGAGATACATGGACAAACTGAGAGAGTGATAAAGCAGGTGATAGTGCAATAAACACTCAAGGAAAAGTTGTTTTTAATAAAAGAATAAGTCCCCCCCCCCAATTCTCATATTTTGCTTGGGCCTTCAGATCCTCTCTATAACTTAGACTTCACACATATCACTTCTTAAAGATACATTTAGTTAGAACAATTTCTGATAGTTAGAAAAATCAGTGGAATGACTTACTTCCAGAGTTTATGAGTGCTACAACACTGGAGGTTTTAAAAAAGAGATTGGACAGTCAATTGTCAGAACTGTTATAGGGTTTCTGCTTGAGCAGGAGGTTGGACTGGAAGACCTCCAGGGTCCAACTCTGTTATTCTGATATATTTTTAGGTGGGAAAGATCTGTGCCACACATTAGCTTCATATTAAACTGATTTATTGTTCATAACTATGCACAGCAGGGGTGGGTTCTAAATTTTTTTACTACTGGTTCTGTGGCTTATTTTGTGGGTGTGGCTTGGTGGGGGGTAATGTGACTGAGTGGTGTGGCATTTTTTTCCCTACAACCTCTTCGGCTGAAGAGGTTCCAGAAAAAAATGCTTTTAAAAGCCTCTGACGATCAGGCAACTCAGCTGGGATTGTCAGAGGCTTTTAAAGGCATTTTTTTTTCTACAACCTCTGCGGCTAAAGAGGTTGTAGAAAAAATGCCTGTAAAAGCCTCTGACGATCCCAGTTGAGCCGCACGATCATCAGAGGCTTTTTTTTTTTTACTTTTAAAAGCATTTTTTTGGCTGAAGAGGTTGTAGAAAAAATGCTTTTAAAGGTTAAAAAAAAGGACCTCTGATGAGGTGGGTGGGGTAAGCGAGTGGCGACCGGGCCAGGGACTATTTCGGGGGCGTGGCCAGCCAATGTTATTACCAGTTCTCCGAACTACTACAATTGTAATAGTTCAGTGCGAATCGGGAGCAACCCATCGCTGATGCACAGGATCTAGTCAACTAACAATCAGCAGTAATTTGGTTCTAGATAAGGGTTAAGGAAACTCAAGAGCAGTTGGATTTAGTCTGCTTGTGACAAGGTAGAGAGTGGGGCCTGATTCCTCTGTTGACTCTGCCCCCCAAGCTCTGCCATTCCTTTTCCTACATTATTCCTGGGGTCAGAATTTTAAAAACAAGCCAAATGAAAGTTGATGAGAAAGCGCATCTTTGCATAATAATGGGCATTCTGGTTCATACGCACCACCCAGGATTTAATGGGAGCTACTGACACAACAGCAATCTCATAAAAAGAGCACCTAAAAAAGCAAATTGCTCTCATGACTATATTGAAGTGAAATTGACTACCTAGTTTTTAAACTATATCTTTATATAATTAAAAATTGCAACCAAGTATCTAAATCAAAGGTGTCAAACTCACAGTGTCACATTGTCGTCACGTGACGTATCATAACTTTTTCCTCTGCTAAACTGTGGGTGGGTATGGCCAGCACGTGGCGCATCTGGCTTGCGGGCCACAAGTTTGACACCCCTGAACTAAAACCTCACATTACTTTTCGAAAGTCCTAGCAGCTAGCTGATATTAATGGGCTCCGCTTCAATTATTCTATAGTATTAGCTTACTTGCTATAATGTTATAAAATCTTCATGAAGAGTTTAACTTCCCACAGGAGAAAATAGAAAGCAATAAAGCAATTTACATTTACAATTTGCAATTGATATTTCAGTAATATATTCATAAAGCATACAAATACAGTTTGATCCAGTTTGTTAAGCCAACTGTCTACTCTTTTTGAATTTCATTACCCTTTTGTACCTTTGCAGCATTCATAACTTTCTGATGCATACTCACAGGGAAGTGCAACATTTTATGTTCTTGTGAAATGATCACAAGAAGACCTGCACGGAACAACACTCTGATCTAGGTAAAGACGTTTCACTAAAAAAATACAGCTATGGTAAATCCATTCATGGAATTCTCTCCCCTGCGAGATGCAATTGAAGAGGAAAATGACAAAGACAAAAGTAGTCAGTCCTGTCTCTTATAATGGCTTTATAGAAACTCTTTAACCTTTGTGATAATCCTATTTACTTTCTTTTAAATCCATAGTTTCTGATTGTGCAATTGTGCATTTTAACATTTTAAATACATTGTTGAGTGGCTCTGAGGGTTTTTATTTGCACGAACAACAATATTAACCAATTCTAATTTTTTTGTTAATTTTGAACAAGATATTTCTATAGCTTTTCACAATTGTTCAAAGCGCTTCACACAGATAATCTAAATACAGATCTCAGTGGAATGGTTGCCTCCAGAGATTGTGGGTGCCCCATCACTGGAGGTTTTCAAGAAGAGATTGGATAGTCATTTCTTTGGAATGGTAGGGTGTCCTACTTCAGCCGGGCTGGATTAGAAGACCTCCAATGTCCCTTCCAACTCTGTTATTGTATTGTTATTCTGTTATACTGTAAGATTGGAATTTGGGTGTAGGTAAACAACTCAAAGTGTACTTCAACAGTTAAGAAATTGCTTGGCCTTCAAGTAATATCCCACAAATCGTATCTGTTGAGTATTGAATGGCAGATTTGAACGGACCAATCAGGGACGTGAGTGGGAAATTCAGTGTAATGTCAGTGGCTGAAGCCGCGGACAGCTCTTAGCTATAAAAGAAGCTGCTGCAGCTAGGATTCCCCATTGCGATATATGGAGCTAATAAAAGTGTTGATTCTACTGTGTGTCCTGTCCTTTCTTGCACCCACGATTTAACACTGGCGACGAAGGTGGGATACTGAAGGACAAAGAACAAGCACTGAACCTCCAACAAGCAATCATCAGCCATCCAGATCAACGACTACTAACACCGGTCAGATCATCGACTACCACCATGCCTTCAATCAGCCCACCCGTACCGTTCAATCCGGCTGGAGAAGACTGGGAATCTTTCATGGAAAGATTCCACATGTACCTGGAAGGAACTGACCTCTTGAGCCTGTCAGAACAAAGAAAGAGAGTGATATTCCTCATGCATTGCGGAGCCACTGTGTTCAAGATGGCAAAAGCGCTCGCAGCCCCTACTGAGCTAAGAACGATGTCCTGGCCGGCCCTACAAAACATCCTAAAGGCACACTATGCTCCCCAAGCTTCATCCCTGGTAAGGAGACATGAATTCTACCAGAGGGACCAGAGGGAAGGTGAATCAATCAGTGAGTTTGTTGTGACCCTGAGGGAGATAGTGTTGTGACTCCAATCCCCAAGGCCGATTTATCAGAGGGAGAAGGCTCCAAACATGAAGGAGAGGAGTTGGCCAGGCCTCCCCCTCCAGGACCCTCCTCTCTGGCAATGCCTCAGGTGTCTCCCGAAGGAGAAGAGATTGGCCAGGAGCCAGGTATCTCCTCGCAGTTGGACAGTGACGGAGATAAGTCTTGGCTGGATCCACACCAGCATCGGAGAGACAAGAGCACGCAGCAGAAAAGGAGGCGTGCCAGAGATTAAGCTGAGTCACTGGACCACACCCCACAGGGGATAAAAGGGGGTGAGGTGGCCATTCAGACTCTGTGATGGACAAAACCAACTACTAGCGAGTCACATTGTATCTTTGAAACAACGTTATCTGCCTTGGATTTAATACGGACTGGACTTGACAATTCTTGAACTGTGTGTATCTTGTTTGGATTTATCTGATGGAGGAACAACTCCTCCCTTTATGAGTAAAGTTCTTGGCAAGCAGCTACTGGGTTGCTGTCAATCCTCTTATCGAAAGAATTTGTTGTCTGCCAGTTTTATTTAACTCCTGGCTATCTGTTTGTGTGCATGTGTGAGACGGGGACAGAACATCTTGTCCGTCACCTGAAATTTAACCCATCTTTTAACCAAGATGGACCAACAGCTGCAGCAACAGTTACAGCAGCTGCAAGCTGATAATCAGCTCCTGCAGCAACAAATCACCCAGTTAACTGCCCAACTTGCTTTGGGGAATGCTCCTGCAGCTCTCCCTCCCCCTCCTCCTCCTCCCCGTCAGAGATGCCCAGTGAACGTGCTAGATAGGTTTTCTGGGCAGCCGGAGATGTTCCCGGCCTTCATGAGACAATGCCAATTATTCATGACCATGAGACCAAAGGATTTTCCGGATGATCAGGCTCGGGTGGCATTCGTGATTAGCTTCCTTTCTGGCTCTGCCACCCGATGGGCCACGCCCCTGTTGATTCAAAATAGCCCATTGCTCTTGGATTATCAGGGCTTTTTGCAACACCTACGCATTATGTATGAGGACCTCCTTCTGATTCAGATGGCAGCTAGGCGCATTAAGTACCTCCATCAAGGGAAGCATCCCCTGCAGGACTATATCGCTAAATTCTGACTTCTAGGCCAGGACTCTGCTTGGAATGAGGCGGCGCTGATGGACGCCTTCCAGGACGGCCTCTCAGACAAGCTGCAGGACGAACTGGTTTGGGTGGAGGTGCCTCAGACCCTTGATGCTCTGGTGACCCAATGCCTGCATATCGACGCCCACCTCCAATGGCGACGGCCTCTTCAGCCCCTTCAGGAACCACCGGCAGCTTCTGCACCCCCGCATCCCGCACCGACAGCGCCCCGGGCCACCCCGCATTTTGTGGCAACGGCTGAGGAGCCCATGGAGCTCAGAGCAGCCAGACCTCACCTGACAGCCCAGGAGCGGATGCGGAGACGCCAAGGGGGATTGTGCCTCTATTGCGGAGAGGCTGGACATTTTGCTGCCTCGTGTCCCAGGAAGCGAAGTGGGGCGCTCAAGCCTGTTCTGGAATCTCGGCATGACCAGCCGGGAAATGGGGAAACCCTGGGCCAGGCACATAGCCATGCCCTGCCGGAGTCGGCGGCTGTGAACTGTGAGCCCCCTTGGCACCTGATTCTGGACACCCGGGTTTTGTTGGCCAACTGGTCGGAGGGGCTTCAGGTGCATGCGCTGGTGGAATCAGGGGCCATGACGAACTTCATGGCCCAGGCCTTTGTGGCCCATTTTAAGATCCTCTCGGTTCCGGTGGACCCTCCGTTGAGGGTCGAGACTATTGATGGGCGGGAACTCGTGGCGGGGCCCATCAAATTCACTACCCAGCCCTTGCACCTCGCCATTGGGGCACACGAGGAGGCGATCCAGTTCTATGTGACGGCAGACCTTCATTTCCCATTGGTCATGGGGATGGCCTGGCTTCAGGCCCACGATTCTCAGGTGGCATGGTCGAGGTGGTCATCAGCACGGTGGCCTACCGGTTGACTCTACCACGCTCCATGCGGCTCCACCCTGTTTTCCATCAGTCCCTCCTGGTCCCTGAGGCCCCATCGTGCCATCTCCGACGCCCGACAACGCCTGCCCCCCCAGCCACAGTCGATGAGGATGACTCCATGGCATACGAGGTGGACAGCATCCAGGACTCCTGTTGGTTGGAGGGGCGTTTTCAAAATCTCATTGCTTGGAAGGGATACGGGCCCAAGGATTTCTCCTGGGTGGATGCTTCTTCCATTCAGGCCCCTGACTTGGTACGGGCCTTTCACAACCAGTTCCTGTCCCAACCACATCCCGACCATCAGACTCGGGGGAAGGGCCCTGCAGTGGGGGATAGTGTTGTGACTCCGACCCCCAAAGCCGACTTATCGGAGGGAGAAGGCTCCGAACATGAAGGAGAGGAGTTGACCAGGCCTCCCCCTCCAGGACCCTCCTTTCTGGCAATGCCTCAGGTGTCTCCCAAAGGAGAAGAGATTGGCCAGGAGCCAGGTATCTCCTCGCAGTCGGACAGTGACGGAGATAAGTCTTGGCTGGATCCACGCCAGCATCAGAGAGACAAGCGCACGCAGCAGAAAAGGAGGTGTGCCAGAGATTAAGCTGAGTCACTGGACCACACCCCACAGGGGATAAAAGGGGGTGAGGTGGCCATTCAGACTCTGTGATGGACAAAACTAACTACTAGCGAGTCACATTGTATCTTTGAAACAACGTTATCTGCCTTGGATTTAATACGGACTGGACTTGACAATTCTTGAACTGTGTATATCTTGTTTGGGTTTATCTGACGGAGGAACAACCCCTTCCTTTATGAGTAAAGTTCTTGGCAAGCAGCTACTGGGTTGCTGCCAATCCTCTTATCGAAAGAATTTGTTATCTGCCAGTTTTATTTAACTCCTGGCTATCTGTTTGTGTGCGTGTGTGAGACGGGGACAGAACAGATAGCTGCAGCCTGTGACTTTTCTAATCTAGAGGAAACTATGAGGGATCAGCTGGTTTTGGGGTTAGAAGACCTCACGTTGCAAAGTAGACTCCTGGCCAAGCCGCAAATAATGTTCAAAGAAGCAATGGAAGAAGCCACCACATCAGAGGCATCCCAGAAATCTGCGGCAGCCATGAAAAAGATGAACAAGGGGCCGCAAGGAAAAGAAGAATCCTCGATCCATTATGAGGATGTTGAAATGGGATCAGAGGAAGAAGAAGAGCAGGGCAGAGTGCAGATTCCGCAATGCCATATGCCAGAGATGTGACCGGAAAGGACAAATAGCGAGACCCTGCAGAGCATCTCATCCAGCGTCCCGAAGGAGCCGACAAAACCATCCGCCAAGCTCACCATCAAACAGTCAACAGTTCAAGGCAAGCAGAAAAAGACAACCGTTTGGGAGAGGTCGCAGAAGCGAGGATTCCAAATCAGAAAAAGGAGAAACCCACCAAACTTTAATAGTGGGTCATGCAAGCGCGGGAAAAATCAAACAAGATGGCAGCGACCGTATCAAGGGGAGACCCTGCAAAATGGAGGTCAACTCAGGGTCTTGCTTATCCATGGTTTCCTGGGCAACAATCCAACAAGTAGTTCCTGGCATCACCACCAGTGCACTCAAACGCCAAAGACTGACACTAATAGACTACCAAGGGAATCGGATTCCGGTAATTGGCACAGGAATTTTCAACATTGCCTACAATACCTTCAAAGCAAAGCTACCTCTCAACATTGTGGACCGAGACAGACCTAGCCTATTAGGTCTGGAATGCTTCGAACCATTAGGACTGGCTGTAAAGGGCATCGACCACATCAACAACTGTGGCTTGGAGGAAAAGCTGATGACAGAATTCACGGAGGTGTTCAATGGAGAATTAGGCAAGTACACGGGGTCCCCAATATCATTTAATCTAGAGCCCCAAGTTGCCCCTGTCTGAATTAAGCCCAGGAGGGTCCCATTTGTTCTAAGGCCCAAGATAGATGAACAACTAGACAAGCTAGTTGCCCAGGGAGTCTTAGAGCCTACCGACCATGTGAAGTGGGAGACACCCATCGTCACCCCCGTTAAGCCAGATGGGTCGGTATACATCTGTGGGGATTACAAAAGTACAATAAACAAGGCATTACAACAGAGTGCCTATCCAGTGCCAGTGGTGCAACATCTGCTCCACTCTTTGGGCCAAGGAAAATTTTTTGCAAAGCTGGACCTGACACAAGCGTACCAACAGCTTCCTGTAGACAACGCCACAGCTGAAGCCTAAACAATCGTGACACACAGGGGTGCCTTTAAGTGCAAGTGGTTACAATTTGGAGTCAGCGTAGCCCCAGGGCTGTTCCAAAGCCTGATGGAATGCCTCTTACAAGGGATAGAAGGAGTTGTCCCATATTTCAATGATGTGCTCATCTCGGCAGTAAATTTAGACCAGCTACAGCAGCGTTTAAGGGAAGTACTATCTAGGTTCCAAAAAGCTAAAAGTAAAAAAGAACAAATGCAACCTACCAGAGAAATAGGTAGAATTCTTGGGATACTTAATAGACGAATCAGGAATACGACCCACTCCCGGAAAACAGAGGGCTATTAAGGAAGCACCAACACCAAAAAACAAAACAGAACTGCAAGCTTTCCTCGGGTTACTGAACTTTTATAATATCTTCCTACCGCAGAAAGCTACAACTGCTGAACCGTTCCACTGGCTACTGGACAAAACAACGGAATAGAAGTGGGGGAAACCAGAAAGAACGGCATTCGAAGAAATTAAAAAATTATTAACATCGGACAGAGTATTGGTGCAATACAGCGGAACACTGCCAATCAGGCTGACTTGCAACGTGTCATCTTTCGGCATTGGAGCTGTATTCAGCCACTGCATGCCAAACAGAAGAGAAGCCCCCATCGCATTTTATTCCCAAACATTGTCCAAGCCAGAAAGGAACTACAGTCAATTGGATAAGGAAGTGTTGGCTGCAGTAGCGGGAATAAAGAGATTCCACGAGTATTTGTATGGCCGGAGATTCGAACTCATCACTGACCATAAACCACTACTTGGCATCATCGCCAGAAACAAATCCACACCTCCTATCTTATCGCCAAGAATGCTTCGCTGGATAAAGTTCCTAACAGCCTACAATTACCAACTGAACTACAAGCCTGGAAAGACGATTGACCATGCTGACGCACTCAGTAGATGCCCACTTCTGGAAATAGAAGAAGACCCAGCTCCAGCATCAACCACACTACTAATTGAAACAATGGAAAGTGCACAGATCTCCGCTGCAGACATTGTGAGAGCCACAGCAAAAGACAAAACTCTGGCACGCGTTTTGAACTGGATCTGGAAGGGATGGCCGGAAGCGAACGTGGACACGGAATTCCAACGGTTCAAATTGAGACAGGCTGAGTTGTTGGGATTAAAAGGGTGCATATTGTGGGGAGACAGAGCCATAATTCCCAGGGTGCTGCGGCAGGACATTTTAAATTTGTTACACTAGAGGCACCCGGGAATAGTGAAAATGAAAGCATTGGCAAGAAGCTGTGTGGTGGCCCGGAATGGACAAAGAAATAGAGGCATGGATGGCAACATGCACACCCTGCCAAGAATCACAACCGGCACCACACACTGCATCCACACATGATTGGGAAAACCCAGGAACACCCTGGTCAAGAATACACATAGACTTTGCGGGGCCATGCCAGGGCAACATGTTCCTAATAATAGTGGACGCATTCTCCAAATGGCTAGAGGTGTATCTAATGCCATCAACAACCACGGAAACCACAGAAACCACGTCATCTGAGTTTTAAGAAGATTGTTTGCAACACATGGACTGTCTGACTTGTTAGTGTCTGACAATGGGCCCAGTTCACAGCTAATGCATTCGAGATGTTCCTGGCCAACCAAGGAATCCAGCACGCATTATCCGCACTGGGAAAACCATCCATGAATAAACTTGTTGGCAAGGCTGGGGCCCAGGGACATGCAGGCCAAAATAGACAAGCTATCCAACACATCACACCGAGCGCATTCACACACCGAAGCCCGACTAAATTACTAACGGGGAGAAAGTTACGATCCCCATTAGACAGATTGCACCCACAGTACAACACGGAAAAGCCAACCGACTCCACAAGCAGGGTTCGGCAATTCCAAGTGGGGGACAAAATTTGTGTGAAGAACTTCAGCAGTAACCCCCTATGGATACCAGGAGAAATAACCCAAGTCACAGGACCACTGTCTTACAGACTACAGACCAAGGATGGCCAACAGTGGAAGCGACACATCAACCAAATCATAGGCCGAGTAACCAGGAACGAACATGGCCCACAAGAAAATGCCCATGAACAAAGGAAAGAAAAATGCACAGAAAGAAACCAGACCCTACCACAGGCACAAACACAAGACAGCACAGGAAAAGATTCAAACCCAAGTAGAGGCAGCGGACACTTACCTGAAGTCCAGGAGGAGGAGGCGAACAACAGTTACAATCCACCATGTCATCTGGGGGAGGAAGGAAGTAACATCCAGGAAAATAATTCCACACCAGCGAACGGGTTCGAGAGAGTTCCAAAGGCAGAGCCAGCAGAGCCACAGAACTCGACCTCTCACTCCAAGAATGCCGGGACAACTGATCTGCGCAGGTCAAGTTGTGCATTGCGACGACCCGCCTACTTACGTGACTACGTAGCCTATAGACTTCAGGATTGGTTATGCTAAACTAGAGGGGAGGGGTGTTGAGTATTGAATGGCAGATTTGAACAGACCAATCAGGGACGTGAGTGGGAAATTCAGTGTAACATCAGTGGCTGAAGCCGCAGACAGCTCCTAGCTATAAAAGGAGCGGCCGCGGCTAGGATTCCCCATCGCAATTTACGGAGCTAATAAAAGTGTTGATTCTACTGTGTGCCCTGTCCATTCTTGCACCCACGATTTAACAGTATCCTTCCTAAATATCTGTTGAAGTGAGGAAAACTTTTAAATATCACTTATTATTTTTCCTGACCTGATCCCTGTTTAAAAGTGTTGAGACTGTAATTCCTTGAATTTGGCATCTGGGCAACCTGGGAGTTGTAGACCCAGATTATTAGCAGAGCACAAAGTTAGAAAAACATGCCTTATTTCAAAGCTTCTCAACCTTAGTTACTTTTCAGATGTTAGATTTCAATTCCCAGAATTCCCTGGCTATCAGCCAAGTTGTCAAGGTTGAGAAGGTTGAAAAACATTGTCTTACTGGTTTCCAATGTCACTTGTTCTGCATTAAGCTTTTTGTGGGCCAATGGGGATAGCAGGAAAAGCATTCATCAAGGCAGCAGAAAAACTCTTTTGTTTGCCATAATGAAATGCTGGGCTTCATCCAAATCGTCCTCTTAATCAAGGTGTAGGAAATAATGGAGCTGAGAACAAAATTAAATCAGGGATAAAATGCACTGATGATAGGGATAATGCCAGACTCCAGAAGTAAGGTACAATACAGCATTAAACAAATAAACAAAAAAACAAGAGGCAAATAATTTTAAGATAAGAAGGTTATCTCTGTAGTGGGGTAGGCTTACATACGTGGATACCAAGGTTAGTGTTGTGGTCCACCAGCAGCCTGCAGACCTGGCAATGGAGTCCGACAGTGAGGAGGCTGGGGAGAACAATGGGCCAGTCCTGGAGTCAGGGGAAGAGGGAAGAGCCGAGGATTTTGTTCAGTATCTGTATGACAAAATCACTCAGATTCAGGAAGATCTGGACTCCGACTGGGTAGATCCAGCGGGGATGACGGAGGCAGGTCCTGAGAATGTTATCTGGGATGAGTTTGATCCTGTGGCCCCTGAGGACGTGGACAGGATTCTGGGTAGACTGAACGCGACCACATGTTTGTTGGACCCGTGCCCCTCCTGGTTAGTGCTGGCTTCCCGGGAGGTGACGCGAGGCTGGCTCCAGGGGATTATAAATGCTTCATTGGGCAAGGGTGTCTTACCCACTGCCTTGAAAGAGGCGGTGGTGAGACCTCTCCTCAAGAAGCCTTCCCTGGACCCGGCAATATTGGCTAACTATCATCCAGTCTCCAACCTTCGCTTTGTGGCGAAGGTTGTTGAGAGTGTGGTTGCACGACAGCTCCCCCAGTACCTGGATGAAATGATGTATCTAGATCCATTCCAGTCGGGCTTCAGGCCTGGGTACAGCATGGAAACGGCATTAGTCGCGTTGGTGGATGATCTCTGGAGGGCTCGGGACAGGGGGTGCTCCTCTGTCCTGGTCCTGTTAGATCTCTCAGCGGCTTTTGATACCATCGACCATGGTATCATGCTGCACCAGTTGGAAGAGTTGGGGGTGGGAGGCACCGTACTACAGTGGTTCTCCTCCTTTCTCTCCGACTGGTCGCAGTCTGTGTTGACAGGGGGGCAGAGGTCGACCCGGAGGCCCCTTATATGTGGGGTGCCACAAGGATCGGTCCTCTCGCCCCTTTTGTTCAACATTTATGTAAAGCCGCTGGGCGAGATCATCCATGGTTTCGGGGTGGAGTACCATCAGTACGCTGACGACACCCAGCTGTACATCTCCACCCCGGATCACCCCAACAATGCCCTTGAAGTGATGTCCTGGTGCCTGGAGGCTGTACGGATCTGGATGGGGAGAAACAGGCTCAGGCTCAACCCATCCAAGACCGAGTGGCTGTGGTTTCCGACATCCCGATATAGTCAGCTGGTGCCATCGCTGACTATTGGGGGCGAATCATTGGCCCCCATGGAAAGGGCTCGCAACTTGGGTGTCCTCCTGGATTCACGGCTGTCTTTAGAAGAGCACTTGACGGCCGTGGCCAGGAGGATTTTTCATCAGGTTTGCCTGATCCACCAGTTGCGTACCTTTCTAGATTGGGACTCCTTACGCACGGTCACTCACGCCCTCATCACCTCCCGTCTGCACTATTGTAATGCTCTCTACATGGGGCTCCCCTTGAGGAGCACTCGGAGGCTCCAACTGGCGCAGAGTGCAGCCACGCGGGTGGTGATGGGAGCGATGTGGCGCTCCCATGTAACACCTCTCCTGCGCGAGCTGCACTGGCTCCCTGTGGTCTTCCAAGTGCGCTTCAAGGTTTTGGTTATCACCTTTAGAGCGCTCCATGGCTTAGGACCTGGTTATTTACGGGACCGCCTGCTACCATCAATAGCCTCCCACCGACCAGTACGCTCCCATAGAGAGGGGCTCCTCCGGGTGCCGTCCACCAAACAATGTCGACGGCAGCCCCCAGGGGGAGAGCCTTCTCTGTGGGGGCACCTACTATCTGGAATGAGCTCCCCCCGGAGATACGGAGGATCCCGGATCTGCGTACCTTCCGTCGCGCGCTTAAGACTTTCTTGTTTCATCAGGCTGGCCTGACCTAAGTCTTTCCCCTTTTTAAATGGAAATTTTAAATTTGGTTTTAAAGTATTGGGGTTTTAAATTTGTTCAGCCAAATTATTTAATTCATTTTATTCTATTTTAAATTTTGTATTTATATTGTTTTATTCTATGGCTGTTTACCACCCTGAGTCCTTCGGGAGTAGGGCGGTATACAAATTCAATAAAAAAAAGGGGGGGAAGGCCCAGATGAGGGCTCTGCGTCGGAGGCAGAGAGGGGGCCAGGGCCATCTGGGAGCGATGCGCAGACTCTGGTGCCTCCAGAGGTGGACAGCAGAGAAGCAGAGAAACAGGAAGAGCCTGTTCCTAGTGCACGCATGCAAAGAGCTGCCAGAAGGCAAGAGCAGCTGAAGCAAAAAGGACAACTTGGGAGTAAGGCCAGAAGATGATTGGCCACTTCCATAAGGCTTAAAAGAGCAGCAACGAGCCATTGGGTTCTTTGTAGAAAAGCAACGTTGATTCCAGTGCTTCTTGCCAGCGTCTCTTGAACTTTGTAGGTTTTTGCCAAGAAAAGCCTTGGCAGGTTGCCAAAGACATCAAAGGTTAGTGATAAGGTCCACAGACTGATTATGAAAAATTTGTTTTTGACTAAGCTGAATGTCAGGGTTCCAGAAAAACCCCAATTCCAAGTAAAGACGTGGAAGCAAGCATTTTCCAAAGTTCTCTTTACTAGAATAGGTAAACTGGCACATCTGGGAAAACCCGAATCTGAAAAGCCCGGGTTTTCCTTCAGTACATCAAAGCTCCCAAAACCATCCCCTTTTCTCCCCAGCCAATCACATGCTCCAATCAACATCTGTTCCTTCTCAACCCAGCCCCCTGACCACTCCTTCTCCAGATGCTGGATCATCCTGACCTTGACTGACAGGGAGAATGCTATTATGTCTACTAACCCCCTCTCCTAAATCCCCCCTCCTACTTTCCCACACATGAGAAGGTGGCAGCATTGAAACTTCTGGCCTAATATGGCTTCCAAGGCTGACAGGCATCCCCCCTGCAGAAAGAACCACATCCTGAAAAATAAAGCAGACAAAACACAAAAGAAGAGGTTAACACCTAGCACAAGGCCCCTTAAACCCCTCTCTCCCCTGCCAGGGGGACCTTTTGGTTTCTCAGGAAATTTATCATGAAACTGTTTCACGAGCGCATCAGCCTTTACATCCCAACTCTTAACCCAAGTAGCTTCAGCCAAAGGATAGCCTTTCCAATGTACCAAATATTATAAGCAATTCCTATGGAGTCTAGAGTCCAGGATTTTCTTCACCTCATAATGAGTCTCCCCTTGCACTACCAAAGGAGGGGGGGAGCAGCTGACAAGGGTCTTAGGTTAGATTCTCTGGCCGGTCTACTGTGGAAAACGGGGTGTACTTTCCCTAATATGCAAGGGAGTCTAAGTTGGACAGTCACTGGGTTAATTACTTTCACTATAGGGAAGGGACCTATGAATTTGGGTCCAAACTTCTTGCTGGGTACCCTCAATCTTAGGTACTTGGTTGACAAATACATCTGATCGCCTATTTGGAAAGGTGGTTGGAGGGACCGGCGTTTGTCGGCCTGGGCCTTATATCTTTCCGCTGACTCTGCTAAAGCTTTTTTAGTATTCTCCCAACCCTTTTTCAAGGAGATCATCCATTCCATTAGGGACATAGAAGTGGGCAGCTTTCTAGGCAACTCAGGCATCAGCACAAAATCCATGCCTGTAGTTATCTGAAAAGGAGTCAACCCAGTACTGCTGTGTACTGCATTATTATAAGACACTCCTGTGAATGGTAGCAAGTCTGTCCAGTTCTCCTGTTGATAATTTACATAACATCTAATATATTGCTCCACCATTGAGTTCAATTTTTCAGCTGATCCATTAGTTGATGGGTGAAAAGCTGAGCTAAACCCTTGGGATGACTCAATGGATTGTAGAAACTCTCTCCAGAATTTAGCGGTAAACTGAACCCCACGGTGAGATATTATTCTCTTTGGGACCCCATGTAGCCTGTAGATGTGTTTCACAAACAGCTTTGCCAGCTTCTTGGCTGAGGCTAGTCCGTGGCAGGGAGTGAAGTGTGCTTGCTTGGAGAATAAATCAATGACAGTCCAAATAACCCTGTTACCCCCACTGTCAGGGAGCTCAACTATGAAGTTCATTGCAATCTCTTCCCAGGGCTTGGTGGGTTCAGCCACAGCCTGGAGAAGTCCAGGGGGCTTCCCTGGTCTGGTTTTCATGGTGGCGCAGGTGGCGCAGCTCCTCACATAGTCTTCCACATCAGCTTTCATCTTTGGTCACCAGAATTGTCTCCTAGTCAAATGTAGGGTTTTTAAAAACCCAAAGTAGCCTCCTAGTCGAGAATCATGACTCCTCTTTAGCACCAGGAGCCACAGGCTGTGGGGCATGTAAAGTTTACTCCTGTTCCATGCCAACCTATCTCTTAGGGTTAGGTCTGCCTGGTTTTCCTTGAACCAGGAATCAGTGGAGAGTCCTGCTTTTAGCTCTGCTGCTTGTCTTCAGAGAGGTTGGAATCCTGGTGTGTTTGCATTCTGGTGCAGGCTTGGGTGGCTGGCTGAGTCTCTGAGATCATGGCGTAAACTATCTCTCAGTGTTCATTAACTTTCTCGATACGTAAGCACACAGCATTAGATTGTTTTGGGCATCCCTTTGCAGTAGAACAGCAGTCACCGCCACATCACTTGCATCTGCCTGAACCATGAAGAGCTTATTTGGGTCAGGATGCTGTAGGATTGGCTCCACTGCAAATAGGCGTTTTAACCGTTCAAAGGATTTTTGACAGTCCATTGTCCAAGCTAGGGGTTGGCTAGGTTTTGGCTTGGTGGGAGACAGGCTGGTTTTTAGCAATTCTGTCAAAGGGAGTGCAACCTCAGCGAAGGAAGGGATGAATTGTCTGTAAAATTTGTAAACCCCAGGAAGCTTTGGAGTTGCTTGCGGGTGCATGGGGGCTGCCAGTCCAGCACTGCCCTCACCTTCCCTGGGTCCATTTCAATCCCCTGACTCGACACCCTGTATCCCAGGTAGTCCAAAGCCTCCTTATAGAACTCGCATTTGGACAACTTTTCATAAAGTTTGGCTGCTAGGAGCTTTTTCAGCACTTGTCTGGCCAATTTGACACATTCCTCCATATTTTCGTTGAATATAAAAATAAGAATGTCATCAAAATAAACAAGAACCCCCTGATATAAGTGCTCATGCAAAATTTCATTGATCAGTTGCATGAGGACTGTGGGGGCCCCTTGGAGTCCAAAAGGCATGACCCGGAATTGGAAGCTGCCCAACGGGCAGTTAAAAGCAGTCTTCCATTCATCTCCCTTCTTTATGGAACTTCGTATTAGGCTTCTCTTAGATCTAGCTTGGTGAAAATCTTGCCTTTTGATAGGTGGTTCAGCAAGTCCTTCATCAGTGGGAGGGGGTAGGTATTTTGTATGCAAATGGTGTTCATGCCTCTAAAATCAACACTTAATCTTAAGGTACCATCTTTTTTTTCTTTAAACAGTATTGGGGCGGCCATCCTGGATTTCGCAGGCTCGATGAACCCTCTGGCTAGGTTGTTGTCAATGTACTTCCTCAACTTGGTCATCTCAGCAGGTGTCATGGAGTACATTCTGGGTTTTGGCAATTTGGCCCCTAGTTGTAATTCGATGGCGCAGTCTGTGGGCTGATGAGGGGGGAAGAGGTTACATTCTTCCTTACTGAAAGCTTTGGCTAAATCTGCATACACCTTAGGGATCTGGTGTTCACCTGGAGGCCCGTCTGAACAAGCTGCAGCTGTCTCTGGCCTCTGGCCATTATGGGTAGGTTGCTCTTTGGGGGGAGGGGCAGGGGGTGATGGGCCAACCCTTATTCTGATTTTTCGGTATCCATCTTCTCATGTGATGGTGGGGCCCCATCTATCCAGCCAAGCCAGGTCTCGTATGATAGATTCTGACAGTTCAGTAATATGGGTGGCAGGGACTCCCCCAATTATTTTACATCCACCTGGTGAAATTTAATTGGGTGCTTTAAGGGTGTTGTCCTGATCCCCAATTGTTCTACAGCTTTAAGGTCGATTAGACATCTGGTGCAGCCAATATCTATTATTGCTGGTAGTTCTGCTTGTTTCCTGTGTCTGGCAGCACCAGTTTTACTTTAATTGAGGAGAGGGGGATGGATGCAATCATCATCGGGTCTTCATCTCCGCTAGCCATGCTGGGAGGGGCTCCTATAGCTGGAGGGTCCTCGCTCTCTTCAGTGGGGAGGGGAATTGTCTGGCAAATTGTCTGGTGTCTGGGGTTTTCCTTGGAGTCCTCCTGCCTCATGGCGGGGCGTTGTTGTGGAATTGGGGCAGGGGCCAGGCATTCAGAAGCTCGATGTCCTGTTTGTCCACACCGATAGCACTTAATCCCCCCCCCCTGGTTGAGGGAAGGGTGAAATTGGTAGCCTTTGAAATGGGCCTTCTAGATAACAGAAGGGGTCTTGCTGTGGGAGTGGACTTCTCTGTCTAGAGGAATGGACATGGTATTCCAGTTGTGGAGACACTCAGGCACCCCCCAGATCCCATAGGCTTTTCTGACTTCTGGGTCAATAGTTTCTTTAAAGTAGTGTAGGAGTATGCAGTCAGGCCAATGCCCTAGATTCCCTGTGACTCATCTAAAGTCCCATACAAAGTCTTTTATAGGTTGATTACCTTGCTTCATGACTTTTAGCGTGGCTTCGCTTTCATTTATGGCTCTGGGTCCTCAAATCGGGAACGGAGCAGTGTGATAAATCCATCAGCATCATTCAGTTCTGCAGAGCCCTGTGCAGCTGGGCTATACATTCAGAAGCCTCCCCCTCATTCAACCCATCTGAGATTGCCGATACTAAGTCCCATTCTGATTCGTATTGGTCCCCATACTGATTCACGTGAGCCCAGACCCTGCTGAGGAAATAAGCTAATTTGGCTGGCATCCTGTCAAAGGTTGCTCTGAAACAGGGTGGCATTGGCCTCACGGGTGGAGGGCCCCCGGCTGCGGCTGGCTAGAACTTGCTGCGGGACTGCTCCTGGTTGCTGCATTCCAACCGGCTGCTGGGAGACTTGCTGGGCTGGAAAGGGGGGGACAACATCATCGGCTACTGCAGGAGGGGGCCTGGCTCTTGAGCTACTTGCTGTGCTGGAGGGGGGGCACTCCAGCCGGCTGCTGGATAAGCCCCCCCTCTGGTGCTGGGAGCGTTGGGCCATAGGAGGGGGGCCAGGGGGATCCCTGGAAGCTTGGAACAGACAGCACGGTATACCACTGGCACTGGATCCATCCCTGGCCAGGATAAAACATCCAGGCAGTATGCTCTCCGCAGGAGGTAGCGCGAAGGCAGGCTGGCAAGGGCCCCCAAAAGGGGTTTTTTGCATACCGTATGCCAGCTGTGCCTGGTGTCCCACTGCTTGCAGGATGGCCATGCTGCACCGATCGTCCCATTTTGCTCCTTGCCAGTTGGGGGGGGGATTGCACCCTACTAAGCCCCCCTCCATGTCCCGGATCAGGGAAAGTGAATGTAGGTTGCACTAGCCACCATCTCACCTCAAGGGGTTGGGAAGAAGGTGCATAACTCCCACTTCCATCTGCTCAAACCACTCAGGGAGTCCAGTTAAGGACTGGCTCCACATTGTGTGCGGCTGGTCCCAGTCCCAGAAGTTGCCAGATCCCACAGCAGTCCCCATCCTCCAGTCTTGCTCACGGGGCAACTTCAATTCCCCTCCTGGAGCTGGGTCGGACTGGCAACTCTTCCAGGACTCTGACGCCTTGGACTGAGCCCCAAGCCAAAAGGCTTCCTCTGCAGCCTCCATGGCCCATCCCATTTCTTCAGAAGGAGAAAGCAAGGAGTTGGTAATTCCTTGAGCACCCAGTCCTCCAGTGGCCCCTTCTCCATTCTTTCCTTTCTCCTCCATCTTCACTGAGTCTTTGCACCACCCAGGGTTTAGGTAGATGCTGGGGCTCAGCACCCCCGACAGCCCCCTTATGGGGTGCTGTTAGGCTTTTGTGAGATTCGGGTTAATGTCAGCATTCCAATAAAACCCCAACTCCAAGTAAAGATGCAGAAGCAAGCATTTTCCAAAGTTCTCTTTACTAGAATAGGTAAACTGGCACATCTGGAGAAACCCGAATCTGAAAAGCCCGGGTTTTCCTTCAGTAAGTCAAAGCTCCCAAAACCATCCCCTTTTCTCCCCAGCCAATCACATGCTCCAATCAACGTCCATTCCTTCTCGACCCAGCCCCTGACCACTCCTTCTCCAGATGCTGGATTGCCCTGACCTTGACCGACAGGGATAATGCTATTATGTCTACTAACCCCCTCTCCTAAATCCCCCCTCCTACTTTCCCACACATGAGAAGGTGGCAGGGATTGAAGCTTCTGGCCTAATATGGCTTCCAAGGTTGACACTGAGAAAGAATTAATTCTCAGCTGTTTTAATAAAATAAGTTTGTTCAGGAATGAATTGTGTTTGGTAATCACTACTTGGGCGTTGGTCACAACAGTTAGCAGCAACAACTATAATGAAGAAATAAAAGTGGAAGTTCAGCTTGAGAACCCCCTTTTTGTGCAAGGAGAAACCAGAAAGATCAATTTAAGGAGATATGCAGCTTGCTGAAAAATGAAGTGTATAAGCACAATATTTTCTTTCTTTTGGGCATTCCTGGAGGTCACAACATAACAGATCAAAAAACATCCCCATCTCCAGAGGTGGTTCTTAAAGCCCGTGGGCACCCAAATTGGGCATTTACTAAATCAGCATGTAGGACAGGGGTGTCAAACTCGTGGCGTCATGTTTTTCCCCTTTGCTAAACCAGAGGTGGGCATGGCCAATACGTGATGACTCCGGCCCATAGGCTGTGAGTTTGACACCCCTGGTGTAGAAGATAACCAGACTGAGCCATGGCAGGAGTCAAACATGTCAACAGTAAATGTATGTATGTATGTATGTATGTATGTATCAGGGGTGAAATGCTCCCGGTTCGGACTGGCTCGGGCGAGTAGGTAGAGATGATGCCTAGTGGTTCGGGGGAACCGGTAGCAATGGCAGCTGGAGGCTCCACCCACCCGCCCCATTCTCCGAACTCGGGGAATGCACCATTCCCGGACTCCTACTGCCCACCTTTCTCCCGCGGCTGGCTGTCAGGGAAGGCAAGCGCCCGAAAGGTACCAGAGTCGCTCACTCTCCTTCTTGAATGAGCCGCTCTGGTCCACGCGCCGGCTGCGCAAGCGCACATCCAATCTGCCGCTGAATTAAATAAACTGTGCGCTTGCGCAGCTGGCGCGTGGACCAGAGCGGCTCATTCAAGGAGGAGAGTGAGCGACTCTGGTTCCTTTTGGGCGCTTGCCTTCCCTGACAGCCAGCCATGGGAGAAAGGTGGGCAGGAGTCCGGGGAATGGGGCGGGTGGGCGGAGCTGTGGGAGAAAGAAATTTAAAAAGTTTTCCTACCGGGTTCTGTGGGTGTGGCTTGGTGGAAGGGGGTCTTGTGACTGAGTGGGCATGGCTGTGAGTGACATCGAGTTGGCCATGCCCACTCAGTCACAGGATACCCCCCCCCACCAAGCCACGCCCACAGAACCGGTAGGGAAAAATTTTAGATTTCACCCCTGGTATGTATGTATGTATGTATGTATGTATAGAAAACCAAACTTGGTACACAGATGACTTACCCTCTGGAGACAAACACTGTGGGGGTAAGACACCCCTAACACCCCTTGGTGTGCGTGCGTGTGTGTGTGTGTGTGTGTTCCAGCATAACTCTGGAACGTCTCAAGCAATTTCAACCAAACTTGGTACACAGATGATTTACTCCCTGGAAAAAAATACTGTGGGGGTAATATATATGTCACAATTTGTGTGTCACAGATTATAGTTTATGTTGTCTTTGTTCTAAGGAGGTTAAATGTTCCCTTTCCCAGGTTATCCTTGTATACGTATAAAACATACCTTTCATATATAGCGTTAAATTACAAAGAGGCAATTTTATATTCCTCCATGGCCATGGAATTTAGTTGACACTTTAGGTCCTTGTACTGGTTTCATATATATGAACTACAGCTATATATGTTCCAATGAACCACTGGATTATTTTGCTTAGAACCTTGCTCCCTTTGCATAAAAATTACACAAATTCTTTTTGAACAGTGTACCTTTCTTTTTATTTTCTGAACATTTTTTCTTCTGCATGTTCTGCAGAAAAATACAATTTGGCAGGTACTTCAATGCCATGCAATGAAATTAGTGAAGGAACAAACAACACAGACCAAATCATGCATAGTTCAGACTTGAAAAATAGATATAATTGTGGCAGAATATGTTTCCATTTATTATCTAAACTACAAAATTGACTTATTTCCCCCCCTAATGATCCAGTTCCTAAGTTTTTACCTCATTCCACTAGTCCCCAATTTAATCAATAAAAAAGCGTCATCTCCTCTTCCCTGGAATATTAGTATGTTCCATGTGCTTCTTTTCAGTTGTATCACAAATGAAATATCATATGCTCTAGCTTTAGCATGCAGAATTAGTCCTCCTCCTCAAAAACAGCTACTGCATAATGTCCAGCTGGAATGTAGACAGCAGTTTCCACCTCTCCTCCACCTTTGCTTTGCTTCTGGAAATGGATCTCCAGAGCTTCACACATCATCTCCCTCTCTAAGACATCTGGAATCTCTGTCAGCAGGACCGTACGAGGACAGATGGAAGGATGGAGCTGAGTGGAGAAAAAATTAGAGACTAGTGAACAAATGCCACAGTTGAAGATAAATGAAAGCCAAGAACAAGTTGTTAAAACAAAAACAAGATTCAAGAGATCTTGGTTTATAGATCGGATCAGTGGTGAAATTCAATTTTTTTTACTACAGGTTCTGAGGCGTGGCTTGATGGACGTGGCAGGGGAAGGATACTGAAAATCTCCATTCCCACCCCACTCCAAATTCTTCAACTGGCACCAAGATGCAAAGGTACCCATCGTATTTGCATTACACAATTAAATGTAATTATGGTCTTACTTTTGCTCAACTTTTGAAAAGAGTTTTAAGCTGAGTTAAAGGAAACCTTTTTTTCCCTCTTATATATACAATTTTTCTATGGAATTATTGCTGGTATAATGTATTGGAATTTTGGCATTGAGAAGGAAGATCTCTCTCAAATTAGGGCCAGAGATGACTATTATTTAGGGCAGAGCCTCCCTAAGAATACTGTCTGTCTCTGCATGTATAAAAGGGCAGAGCTTCAGTTGTGAAGTTCCACCTGCTTTCTTGTACCTTTTGACCCTTCTGACTCCAGAGACATTCAAGCCCCAAAATCTTGTGATGTAGCTCCCAGAAATAACCAAACATTTAATGCCAAGTTTTAATTTTTACAGCGAGAGAGAAAAAAATGATTAAATATATGACTGGCAAATAATCATGTGAACAATATATATTTTGAGTTAAAATTAAACATAAATAAAATCTCATTCTGCCCCACCCATTACTTTTAGAAAACACCTACTCCCATCGCTGTAGTCTTTGAATGGGGAGCATAGTTTGCTTAAGGAGAGGCAAATGCAGTGTGTCCAAGTTTTCCCCTCACCTGTAAATCTGCAATTTCCCCATGTAAGCAATGTGATGCTTTGACCTGATGGGTCTCCTTTCCAAGCAATACCTGGAACAGCCCTTTTTTAACAATCCGTTCAGCCACTATAAGGGAGGGAAAAGCCTGTGATTAAAATCTGTAACACAGACCTGTGTTGAATCCCAGTGGTGGGATTCAAATAATTTAACAACTGGTTCTCTGTCCTAAAGATTTCTTCCAACAACCAGTTCATCAAACTGCTCAAAAAGTTAACCACCGGTTCTCCCGAAGTGGTGCAAACTGGCTGAATCCCACCACTGCCTATCCCCCACATATCTGTACTGGTACAAGACAAAGCACATTCTACAGATAACAAAGCACAATGTTGCTGGGTTTATTTCAGTTTTGTGCCCACCTCTTTCCACTCAGAAGGAAAATAAACATGCTTGCATCGAGCAGCAAAGCAAAAAGCAAAATAGAAAAATATGCTTTAAAAAAATCAAACACTTATGGGATGTTCAAACAAAAATGCTGAAATTAAAATGTTACTAAATTACTAAACTAAACATTACTAAACATTATAATGTTCTAAAACAATTAAGTAAAATTAGAAATACTCCAGTTCACCTGTCTTATGAAGAAAAAAATTAACCAAATAGACTTTTATTAAACCTATTGAATAAGGTATTGATGGGAGTGTAGTGAGCAAGAGAAAAGTTAATCAATAAAATACAAGGAATCAGATTTATAGTGGTAAAATGGAAGTCATTTTCATACTAAGCAGTACAACACTGCAGAACTACAGGTACTCCTTGTTCAGCAACTGCCTTGCTTAGTGACCATTCAAAATTACTATGGTGATGAAAAAGTAATTTTATTATCGGTTTCTGCATTTAAAACTCATGAAGGTCTGTAAAGAGAAGGAAAGCTGAAGTAAGATAATAAGCACAGTGGTGGTTTCACTTAACAACCAAGCTGCGAGTGATCACTATAAATGATTATTTGTAATTGTTTTTAGATTAATCCAGGGGCTACAGTACCAGTGGTTGTTTAAAAAAGGGTTATGATAAATATACAGAGGGGATCTATTGATGGCTCAAGACTCTGAAGCTAGAAAACGTTTAGCTCCATGCTCTAACCAAGAGCGGATGGCCGCTCTTATAATTCTAAACCTGCCCTTGAGTGCTTCAATGGAAGTATCTTAGGACAAATACGGAATCACTGATAAGTCCAGGAGGTGATATAACCATGAGCCCAGTGGTGGAATTCAATTTTTTTTACTACTGGCTCTGTGGGCGTAGTTTGGTGGGCGTGGCAGCGGAAGGATACTGCAAAATCCCCATCCCCTCCCCACTCCTGGGGGAAGGATACTGCAAAATCTCCATTCTCACCCCACTCTGGGGCCAGCCAGAGGTAGTATTTGCTGGTTCTCTGAACTACTCAAAATTTCCGCTACCGGTTCTCCAGAACCTGTCAGAACCTGCTGAATAGCACCCCTGCACGAGCCTCTCAATTTGTGGAAGGAATGCTACTCTCCCAAGACACATGGGGCACACTCTCCCTTTTATCTCATTTTCTCCTACCTCCATCATCTACAAAAGTCAGCACTACATTATCCGAATTTGGGAGCTGTTCCAGATGATCCACCTCACCCCCTAGGTTCTTCCGTTTGCTGAAAAACAGTATTAGCTTGTCGTAGAGCTGATCCTTGGATAAAGAGAAAGCAGACAATCCAGATAACAGCACTTGCTGGGAACTCTGCTTCAGGGAGATCTGCTGGAATCAGAAGGGAAAGAGAGAAAGTAGAATTTAACAATAGTATAGCATTATTATTATTATCTCTTTTGTTCATTAAACATGAAACTCAGTCAACTGAACATTTAAAAATGTGTCACAAATATGATTGACTGGTGCTAATGGTTGATACGGGTTGCTGCCAGCGTCCTAGATATCTTCTTAAAATATATGATGTTCCGAGTAACACAGTTTTTTGCAGTTCTGCTGGTGTTATTGCAGGAAGCTGCAATTTCTTGATGTGTTTTGTAAAATTCTTGAATATGGTACCAAGTGCCCCGTTGACAATGGATATCACTGTTACAGTCTCGATTTTCTTTGATTGTCCAAGTTTTGCACTTTTGTCCCAGTTGCTTTACAGTTGCACGCCCTGGTCCCCCAGCAGTAACAACCGAGCCCTGTAGCCCATTTTTCGGCAGATGTCCAGGAGCCATAGCATCTGATGCTTTTCTTGTTGACCCAGGTGATGACCAATCCGGTATGGAATTTTGTTGATTTCTTCTCATCATTGGTGATGGTAAGTACCTGGTTTGGTTCACTGTGGCTAAGCGGCTACCAATCGAAGACTGGCATTCCCATAACCATAGGGACCGCACCTGATAGCTGTCTAGGCCCAGCCACGGGTTTGACTGGTTGACTGGTGACAATTCTCCAACCACAAAGAATTTTTGTCCAATTTTTTTTACTTCTAGGCATATCCACCACATATGATAATATGACCCCGGTATCTGATGACATTTCCAACATCTATCTGATTTGTCTTTAAACATTTTTCCCAATCTTTCCTATGACAAATGCCATCTATAAAAATCTTGTATAAATTTTCCTTGTATGAAGTTGACATTGTTAATTTTTAATTTCTATCCCATAGTAGTTGCCATTTATCTAATTCTATCATATAACCAAAGTTTTTCGCCCATGCTATCATTGTTTGTTTTACTTGCTCTTCTTCTAATTTAATATGCAATAAATAACTATACAATTCTTTTGTATAGTTTGCCCTCTCTTTTATTTTATTTTAACCAATTCTGTCAATTTCATATAAAAACCATATAGTTTAACATCTTTTTCATATCTGGATTGTATTTGCAGTTGTGTATACCAAGCCATATCAATCCCGTTTTTCCAATTCTGGGGGTATGTGGCTAGCATCGCAGTGAAACAACATGTCCCTTGGGAGCTCCCATAGGACCATCGAAATCCCAGCTGTCAGGCAGTCCTTTTGGGGCCTGAATCACCTCATAGGGGAATAAGCAAGGGGAGCATGTTCCATCGATCTCAGGGAGTCCGCAAACTCCCTGATCGATCCGAAGAAAGCTCCTTAATCCGCCAACTGGGAAGGCAAAAATAGAAATTGAGGACATAAGAGTAAGGAAGAGATGCAGGGGTGAAATGCTCCCGGTTCGGATCGAATCGGGCAATCCGGTAGCAATGGCAGTGGGTAGTTCAGAGAACCGGTAGCAAAAATCCCTGCCCCCCCTGCCCATGCCCACCCAATTGCTCAGTCCCTACTTGTCCACTTGACAGCTTGCTGCTTTTTTCAGGCTCGCTCACTATTCCTGCCTTGCTTCGGCTACTGCAATCAATTGCATCAGCTAGCAACTCAGTCTGCCTGCAATCAATCAATCCAATCCAATCGGTGAGCAATTCAATCTGCCTGCCTGCCTGCCTTGTGCCTTCAATTTGGTAAGTAACTGGGGTATTTTTGGGGGGAGCTTTAAAAAAATAGTTAATTGGGGTTAATTCTTTTTTTCTATGGCTATTATTGGTTCTTTTTTCTTGTGGTTGCTCTGTGAACTCTCTTTTTGGGATATAAATATTGGATAACTGTATTTTTGGGGCTTGGTGGCTGATTTGGATTACAAATTATTATTTGATAAATTCCTCTCCCTGAGGCAATTTGGATTAGGGTTTGAAAAACCTGAAGAAAAGAACAAGAACAACTCCAAGAAATTGTCGAGATTCGGATTTGGATTTGGATTACAAATCATTTTTCTTTTTTTTTCTTTTTGGATTTTGTTTTCTCTCTTTTTTTTTCGTTTTCTTTTCTTTTTGTTTTTTCGAGGTAGCACTTTGAAATAAGGCAGTTACGGGTTTCTTTTTAAGTGGCTGTTACCACTTCTATTTTTTCTACCTATATCTTTTTGCTGCCAAGTGGTAACGTGAATTCTTCTTTTGGGAATAATTGTAATTTGGGGTATTTTTCCTCTCTCTGAGGCAATTTGGATTAAGGTCAGAAGAACCTGAAGAAAAGAAGCAAGAAAAACTCTGAGATTTGGGTTTGGATTACAAAGCTTTTTGGCTGCTCTTTTTTCTTTTTTATCATGTTTGTTACCATTTTGGTTTTCTATTTTTTTTTCTTTTTGGCTTTCTTGGGGTTTTTTTTGGGTGGGCCTGTATTTGGATATAAATTGGCTTGTCAATACAATGAGCTATATTCAGTGGATTACAAATATCAAGACATTACAAGATAAGGAAAATAACATTAGCCAGTGGTGGGATTCAAATAATGTAACAACTGGTTCGCTGCACAATGACCAGCTGGGTAGGAGTGGCAAGGTGGTCATGTGCCTGGGTGAGCGTGGCCATCTCAACATCACTCATGTCAAGGGACGCTTCGCCTCACTCGGCCTCTGGTTACCGTGGGGATGCTGCAACAACTGTAAGTATGAAAAATGGTTATAAGTCACTGTTTTCAATGCCGTTGTAACTTTGAATGGTCACTAAATGAACTGCTGTAAATCAAGGATTACCTGTATAAAAATACAAAAAGCTTCTTTGCTTGCAATAATGTGCCCTCATTAGATTACAACCCAGTTACAAATCAGGCAGGGTGCCAGAGCAACTTGAGGAATTAAAATAGTTAAAATGCAATGATAATTATCAGCAGTCAACTCTTGCTCATAAAGTGAAACCCTTTAGCAGAGAGGTCATTTAAGCTCTCCAGAAAGTGAGTGGGCATATTTGGGCTACAAAATGCTGAGCTAAAGAGACAAATTAACAAATTATATAGGGAACCCAGGTTTCAAGTCTCTGCCTTCCCAAGTTTGTCAAGCATGGGTGGTCTCACTCACCTCACAAGATATCCTAAGGAATGGGAGCCTGTGAATTAAATTGATAAGAGGTTGTTTGGCTTGTCAGAGAGCGGAATACTGGAAGCTTTGTTGTTGTTGTTGTTTATTTGAATAGTGCAGCTCTTGGAACTTGAAAGGAGAAATAACAGAAACAGGCCAAGGTGAAACTCTATCCTTCTTCCGTTTGGTGGCGTTTTGAAATAAGGCTGTTACGTTTTTCTTTTTAAGTGGCTGTTATTGGTTCTTTTTTCTTGTGGTTGCTCTGTGAATTCCTGCTTTGGGATATAAATATTAGATAACTGTATTTGTGGGGCTTGGTGGGCTGATTTGGATTACAAATTATTATTGTTGTTGTTGTTGTTGTTGTTATTATTATTATTATTATTATTATTATTATTATTATTATTTTTAAATATTTGATAAATTCCTCTCCCTGAGGCAATTTGGATTAGGGTTTGAAAAACCTGAAGTAAAGAAGAACAAGAAGAACCCCAAGAAGGACATATAAATTGTCAAGACTCAGATTTAGATTACAAATCATTTTTCTTTTTTTTTCTTTTTGGATTTTGTTTTCTCTCTTTTTTTTCGTTTTCTTTTCCTTTTGTTTTTTCCAGCTTTTTTTTGGTGGCACTTTGAAATAAGGCTGTTACGGGTTTCTTTTTAAGTGGCTGTTACCACTTCTATTTTTTCTACCTATATCTTTTTGCTGCCAAGTGGTAACGTGAATTCTTCTTTTGGGAATAATTGTAATTTGGGGTATTTTTCCTCTCTCTGAGGCAATTTGGATTAAGGTCAGAAGAACCTGAAGAAAAGAAGCAAGAAAAACTCTGAGATTTGGGTTTGGATTACAAAGCTTTTTGGCTGCTCTTTTTTCTTTTTTTATCATGTTTGTTACCACTTTGGTTTTCTATCTTTTTTTTCTTTTTGGCTTTCTTGGGGTTTTTTTTGGTGGGCCTGTATTTGGATATAAATTGGCTTGTCAATACAATGAGCTATATTCAGTGGATTACAAATATCAAGACATTACAAGATAAGGAAAATAACATTAGCCAGTGGTGGGATTCAAATAATGTAACAACTGGTTCGCTGCACAATGACCAGCTGGGTAGGAGTGGCAAGGTGGTCATGTGCCTGGGTGAGCGTGGCCATCTCAACATCACTCATGTCAAGGGACGCTTCGCCTCACTCGGCCTCTGGTTACCGTGGGGATGCTGCAACAACTGTAAGTATGAAAAATGGTTATAAGTCACTGTTTTCAATGCCGTTGTAACTTTGAATGGTCACTAAATGAACTGTTGTAAGTCAAGGATTACCTGTATAAAAATACAAAAAGCTTCTTTGCTTGCAATAATGTGCCCTCATTAGATTACAACCCAGTTACAAATCAGGCAGGGTGCCAGAGCACCTTGAGGAATTAAAATAGTTAAAATGCAATGATAATTATCAGCAGTCAACTCTTGCTCATAAAGTGAAACCCTTTAGCAGAGAGGTCATTTAAGCTCTCCAGAAAGTGAGTGGGCATATTTGGGCTACAAAATGCTGAGCTAAAGAGACAAATTAACAAATTATATAGGGAACCCAGGTTCAAGTCTCTGCCTTCCCAAGTTTGTCAAGCATGGGTGGTCTCACTCACCTCACAAGATATCCTAAGGAATGGGAGCCTGTGAATTAAATTGATAAGAGGTTGTTTGGCTTGTCAGATAGCGGAATACTGGAAGCTTTGTTGTTGTTGTTGTTTATTTGAATAGTGCAGCTCTTGGAACTTGAAAGGAGAAATAACAGAAACAGGCCAAGGTGAAACTCTTTCCTTCTTCTTTTTGGTGGCACTTTAAAATAAGGCTATTACGTTTTTCTTTTTAAGTGGCTGTTATTGGTTCTTTTTTCTTGTGGTTGCTCTGTGAATTCCTGCTTTGGGATATAAATATTGGATAACTGTATTTGTGGGGCTTGGTGGGCTGATTTGGATTACAAATTATTATTTGATAAATTCCTCTCCCTGAGGCAATTTGGATTAGGGTTTGAAAAACCTGAAGAAAAGAAGAACAAGAACCCCAAGGAGGACATATAAATTGTCGAGACTCGGATATGGATTTGGATTACAATTTTTTTTCTTTTTTTTTCTTTTTGGATTTTTTTTTCTTTCTTTTTTTCTTTTTCTTTTCCTTTTGTTTTTTCCAGCTTCTTTTTGGTGGCACTTTGAAATAAGGCTGTTACATTTTTCTTTTTAAGTGGCTGTGATTGGTTCTTTTTTCTTGTGGTTGCTCTGTGAATTCTCTTTTTGGGATATAAATATTTGATAACTGTATTTTGGGGGCTTGGTGGGCTGATTTGGATTACAAATTATTATTTGATAAATTCCTCCCCCTGAGGCAATTTGGATTAGGGTTTGAAAAACCTGAAGAAAAGAAGAACGAGAAGAACCCCAAGGACATATAAATTGCCGAGATTTGGATTTGGATTACAAATCATTTTTCTTTTTTTTTTCTTTTTGAATTTTGTTTTCTCTCTTTTTTTTTTCTTTTCCTTTTGTTGTTTCCAGTTTCTTTTTAGCAGCGCTGCCACCTGATAATGCTTTCAAGAAAGCATTTTTGGGTGGCAGATCTGTGATCCCCTTCCCGATTCCAAAAATGTGGTGTGAAGAGGCAAAAAAAGTGCATCGCATTTCAGCTGCTGGATCTCACCAAGAGGAAAGAGAAGGTGAGTCTGCTGAGAGGGAAGAGGAGGGTGTGCAGCTCTGCAATTTGCAACAGACAGGAAAGCATTTTCAGGTGGCAGTGCTGTGATCCCCTCCTCGAATCCAAAAATGGTTCCCGGTTCCCTGATGCACATTGGAGGGGAACTGGCTGCCGCCTGAAACGTGGCTCTGCAAATTGTATCAGGGAATCAGGCCAATGGGCTACAGTGGCTGGAAAGGAGGGACATTTCAGTTTAGAAGCTCCTGCTCGGCTCGGCTCCTGGGCACGGAGAGGGCTTAGGCAATGGTTTCTCATATTACTGGGGAGTGAAGTCATTGTGGCCATTGTCTGCCCTGAGCTGCCCGCTGAGCTGCCAGAGGGGGGACTAGCTGCAAACTGTGGGTCTGGCCTTGTTCACCCAAGTCGCCAGGCAGATCCCCCTCCCAGACCATCCCAAAGAGGTCCGTTCCTCAGGCTTTGCCCCAACCCTCCCTCCAGAGCATGTGAGGCAGTGGTGGGTTGCTCCCAGTTCGCACTGGTTCGGGAGAACTGGAAATAAAAATCTGTCATGGTTCAGAGAACCGGTAACAACGTCTGGCTAGCCATGCCCCTGAACCAGTCCCCAGCCTGGTTGCCGCTCACATGCACCGCCTGTCTGGTCACTGCTCGCTTGCCCCACCTGCCCAGTTGAACCTTTTCCCACCCATCCAAGTGCTATATAAACGTCTCTTTGCCACACGGCCCATTACTCATCTCGTGACTCACTCTTCACATGATCTCCTTGGTGGGACTCACACCTATGAATACTCCTGCTTGCTGAAGCAGCTTGCTGAATTTGCCTGCGTCCCAACAGAGCTGTTTCATCCCGCCTACAGGTAAGCTACCCCATCATTCCAAGGTTGCCTTAGCCCATTGTAGCTCCTGAGCCACAGAGGCTCGGATAGTGCCTCCCGGCCGCCCACCCCAATCCCCGGCCTGCCATAGCCATCGAGACTGCCTTCTTGGCTGGCCGCACATTCTTGTGGGGCCTTCCAGGCCGCTCGCCCCAATCCATGTGCTCCTGTAGGCTTCCCGACCACCTCGGCTCCATCCCAGGAAGCCTAACATTTCCACCAGTCTCCAGCCTCCAGCCCGCTTTACCAGCCTGCCTTATACAGCTTCCAGCCGCCAGCCAGTCTTCAGTAGCTAAACCCCCAGTGGCTTGCATACTTGCCTGGCTGGAAGTGGAAAGCAACCATTGCCTGCATCCATCTCATCGGTGAGAAACTATGCCTGCCTGCCTGCCTGCCTCCCTTGTAACGTCAATTGGGTAAGTGGCTGGTTTTTTTTTTCTTTTCCTTTAAAAAAATGATTCTAATAATGTTATTTTTTGGAAATATTTTTCCTTTTAAGAAGTTTTTTTTTGGGGAAATGTTATTCTTTCCAGGAACTGTTTTTCTGGAGAAATATTATTTTTAGGAAATGTTATTTTCGGGGTATGTTATTCTTTTGAGAAATGTTTTTTTTAGAGAAATGTTATTCTTCTTAGGAAATTCTTTTGGGGGGAATGTTATTCTTTCCAGGAAATGGTTTTTGGGGGAAATGTTATTATTTTTAGGAAATGTTTTTTGGCAGAATGTTATTATTTTTAGGAAATGTTTTTTGGCAGAATGTTATTCTTATCAGAATTTTTTTTTTTTAGTTAATGTTTTTTGCGGAAATGTTATTATTTTTAGGAAATGTTATTTTGGGGGAAAGTTATTCTTTTCAGAAATGTTTCTTTGGAGGAAATGTTAATCTTTTTAGGAAATGCTTTTTTGCGGAAATGTTATTATTTTTAGGAAATGGTATTTTGGAGGAATGTTATATTTTCCAGGAAATGTTTTCTTCGGGAATGTTATTCTTTTTAGGAATTTTTTTTTCCGGAAATGTTATCATTTTTAGGAAATGTTATCCTCCTTATGAAATGTTATTTTCGGGAAATGTTATTCTTTTTAGGAAGTATTTTCGAGAAATGTTATTCTTTTCAGAAATTATTTTTTGAGGGAATGTTATTCTTTTTACGATAAGTTTCTTTTGGGGAATGTTATTATTTTTGGAAATATTTTTAGGTGCAATGTTATTCTTTTAGGAAATGTTATTTTGGGGGAATGTGATTGTTTTCAGAAATGTTTTTTAAAAGAAATGTTATTTTTTTTAAGGAAATTTTTTATGGGGAAACTAATTCTTTAAAGAAATGTTTTTTGGGGAAATGTTATTCTTTCCAGGATATGCATTTTTGGGGAAATGTTATTTTTAGGAAATGTTATTTTCGGGGAATGTTATTCTTTTCATGAAATATTTTCTTGGGGAATGTTATTCTTTTTGGAAATTTTTTTGGGAGGAATGTTATTCTTTTTAGGAAATATTTTTTTAGGGGAATGTAATTATTTTCAGAAATGATTTTTTGGGGGGAATGTTATTCTTTTTATGATAAGTTTGTTTTGTGGAATGTTATTCTTTTTGGAAATTTTTTTGGGTTGAATGTAATTCTTTTTAGGAATTTTTTTTTTGAAAATGTTATTTTTAGGAAATGTTATTTTCGAGAAATGTTATTCTTTTGAGAAATGTGTTTTTTGGGGAAATGTTATTCTTTTTAGGAAATGTTATTTAGGGAAAAAGTTATTCTTTTCAGAAACGTTTTTTGGGGGAATGTTATTCTTTTCAGAAATGTTTTTTTGGGGGGAATGTTATTTTTTTACGAAATTCTTTTTGCAGAAATGTTATTTTTAGGACATGTTATTTTCGGGGAATGTTATTCTTTTGAGAAATGTTTATTTTAGAAAAATGTTATTCTTTTAAGGAAATTTTTATGGGGGAATGTCATTATTTTTAGGAAATGTTATTCTTTTTGGGAAATGTTTTTTTTGGGAATGTTATTATTTTTAGGAAATGTTTTTTGCAGAAATATTATTTTTAGGAATTATTTTTTTCTGGAAATGTTATTTTTTTTAGGAAATGTTATTTTGGGGGAATGCTATTCTTTTCAAAAATGTTTTTTTCAGTTAATGTTAATATTTTTAGGAATTTTTTTTGCGGAAATGTTATTATTTTTAGGAAATGTTATTTTCAGGGTATGTTATTCTTTTGAGAAATTTTTTTTTAGAAAAATGTTATTCTTTTAAGGAAATTTTTTGGGGGGGAATGTCATTTTTAGGAAAAAAAATTTGCGGAAATGTTATTCTTTTTAGGAAATGTTTTTTGGGGGAATGTTATTATTTTTAGGAAATGTTTCTTTGGGGAAATGTTATTCTTTTCAGAAATGTTTCTTTGGGGAAATGTTATTCTTTTCAGAAATGTTTTTTTGGGTTAATGTTATTCTTTTTAGGAAATGTTTTTTTGCAGAAATATTATTATTAGGAAATGTTATTTTCGGGGAATGTTATTCTTTCGAGAAATGTTTTTTTTAGAGAAATGTTATTGTTTTTAGGAAATTTTTTTGGGGGGAATGTTACTCTTTCCAGGAAATGTTTTTTTTCGGGGAAATGTTAATCTTTTTAGGAAAAAATTTTTGCGGAAATGTTATTTTTAGTAAATGTTATTTTTGGTGTATGTTATTCTGTTGAAAAATGTTTTTTGGGGGGAAATGTTAATCTTTTTAGGAAATGTTATTTTGCAGAAATGGTATTCTTTTTAGGAAGTATTATTTTCGGGAAAAGTTATTCTTTTCAGAAATGATTTTTGGGGGGGAATGTTATTCTTTTTAGGAAATGTTATTTTGGGGAATGTTATTCTTTTCAGAAATGTTTTTTTTGGGTAATGTTATTCTTTTTATGAAATGTTTTTTGCAGAAATGTTATTATTTTTGGGAAATGGTATTTTCGGGGACTGTTATTCTTTTGAGAAATGTTTCTTTGGGGGAATGTTATTCTTTTAAGGAAATTTTTATGGGGGAATGTTATTATTTTTAGGAAATGTTATTCTTTTAGGAAATGTTTTTTTGGGGAATGTTATTATTTTTAGGAAATGTTTTTTGGGAGAAACGTTATTCTTATCAGAATTTTTTTTTGGCGGAAATGTTATTCTTTTTAGTTAATGTTTTTTGCGGAAGTTTTATTATTTTTAGGAATTTTTTTTTCTGAAAATGTTATTCTTTTTAGGAAATGTCATTTTGGGGGAATGTTATAAATTCCATAAATGCTTTGTGGGTTAATGTTATTCTTTTTAGGAAATGTTTTCTTAGGGGAATGTAATTCTTGTCAGAGTTTTTTTTGGGGGTAAATGTTATTCTTTTCAGAAATGTTTTTTTTTGTGAAATTCTTTTCAGAAATGTTTTTTGGGGGTAATGTTATTCTTTTTACGATAAGTTTGTTTTGTGGAATGTTATTCTTTTTGGAAATTTTTTTGTGAAAATGTTATTTTTAGGAAATGTTATTCTTTTGAGAAATGTGTTTTTTGGGGATAATGTTATTCTTTTCAGAAATATTTTTTTGGGGAAAGTTATTCTTTTAGGAAATTTTTTATTGCGGAAATGTTATCCTTTTCAGAAATTATTTTTGGGGGGAATGTTATTTTTACGATAAGTTTCTTTTGGGGTATGTTATTACTTTGGAAATATTTTTGGGGCAATGTTATTCTTTTTATGAAATTTTATTCGGGGGGAATGTAATTCTTGTCAGAGATTTTTTTGGGGGGAAATGTTATTCTTTTCAGAAATTTCTTTTTTGGGAAATGTTATTTTTTTAGATTTGTTTTTTAGGGGAAAGTTATTATTTTAGGAAATGTTTTTTGGGAAAATATCCTTTTGAGACACTTTTTTGGGGAAATGTTATTCTTTTTAGTAAATATTATTTTGGGGGAATGTTATTCTTTTCAGAAATGTTTTTTTGGGAAATGATATTATTTTCAGAAATATTATTTTGGGGGAATGTGATTCTTTTCAGAAATGTTTTTTTTAAAGAAATGTTATTCTTTTTAGGAAATATTTTTTGGGAGGAAAGTTATTCGTTTAGCAAATGTTTTTTTTGGGAAATGTTATATTTTACAAGATATGCATTTTTGCGGAAATGTCATTATTTTTAGGAAATGCTATTTTGGGGGAATGTTATTGTTTTCAGAAATGATTTTTTAGAAAAATGATATTCTTTTTCGAAAATGTTATTTTTGGGAAATGTTATTCTTTTTAGGAAATGTTTCTTTCTGGGAATATTATTCTGATCAGAAATGTTTCTTTGGGGGAATTTTATTTTGGGGGAATGTTATTCTTTTCAGAAATGTTATTTTTGGGGAATGTTATTCTTTTGATCCATTATTTTTGCAGAAATGTTACTATTTTAAAAAATGTTATTTTCATGGAATTTATTCTTTTAAGAAATGTATTTTTACAGAAATGTTATTCTTTTTAGGAAATGTTTTTTTGGGGAATGTTATTATTTTTAGGAAATAGTATTTTGGGGGAATGTTATTTTTTTAGGAATTTTTTTGGGGGAAATATTATTCCTTTTAGGAAATGTTATTTTGGGGGAATGTTATTCTTTTGAGAAATATTTTTTTTAGAGAAATGTTATCCTTTTTAGGAAATATTCTTTGGGGAAAGTTATCTTTTGAGAAATGTATTTTTAGAAAAATGTTATTCTTTTTGGCATTTGTTATTTTTGGGAAATGTTATTCTGTTCAGAAATGTTTTTTGGGGGGGGGGATATATTATCCTTTTTAGGAGATGTTTTTTCCAGGAAATATTATTCTTTTTAGGAAATTTTTTTTGCAGAAATGTTATTCTTTTTAGGAAATGTTTTTTGGGAAATGATATTGTTTCCAGGAAATTTTTTTTGCAGAAATGTTATTATTTTTGGGATATTTTATTTATGGGGAATATTATTCTTTTGAGAAATGTTTTTTTTGGGGAAATGTTATTCTTTTCAGTAATTTTTTTTTTTTATAAAGTTATTCTTTTTAGGAAATATTTTATTGGGAAATGTTATTCTCTCCAGCAAATGCTTTTTTGCAATAATGTTATTATTTTTAAAAAATGTTATTTTCATGGAATTTTATTCTTTTGGGAAATGTATTTTTAGAGAAATGTTATTCTTTTTAGGAAATGTTTTTTGGGGGAATGTTATTATTTTTAGGAAATGTTTCTTGGGCGGAATGTTATTCTTATCAGATTTTTTTTTTAGTTAATTTTTTTTGCGGAAATGTTATTATTTTTAGGAAATGTTATTTTGGGGGAAAGTTATTCTTTTCAGAATGTTTCTTTGGGGGAAATTTTAATCTTTGTAGGAAATGCTTTTTTGGGGGAATGTTATTTTTTTAGGAAATGTTTTTTTGGGAAATATTATTCCTTTTAGGAAATATTATTTTGGGGGAATGTTATTCTTTTGAGAAATATTTTCTTAGAGAAATGTTATCCTTTTCAGGAATGTCATTCTTTTTAGGAAATGGGGTTTTTTTGGGAAATTTTTCTCAAATATTTTTTTAGAGAAATGTTATCCTTTTTAGGAATTTTTTTGGGGGAAAGTTAATCTTTTATGAAATGTTTTTTAGGGGGATGTTATTCTTTTTAGATAATGTTTTTTACGGAAATGTTATTATTTTTAGGAAATATTTTTTGGGGTAATGTTATTCTTTTGAGACATAATTCTTTGGGGAAAATGTTATTCTTTTTAGGAAATGGTTGGGGGAATGTTATTCTTTTCAGAAATGTTATTTTGGGGAAATGTTATTCTCTTCAAAAATGTTTCTATGGGGAAAATGTTATTTTTTTGAGAAATGTTTTTTTGCAGAAATGTTATTATTTTTAGAAAATGTTATTTTCGGGGAATGTTATTCTTTTGAGAAATGTATTTTTTAGAGATATGTTATTCTTCTTAGGAAATGTTTTTTTGGGGAAATGTTATTCTTTTCAGAAATGATTTTTTGGGGGAATGTTATTATTTTTAGGAAATGTTTGTTTCAGGGAATGTTATCATTTTGAGAAATGTTTTTTTAGAGAAATGATATTCTTTTCAGGAATGTCATTCTTTTTAGGAAATGGGTTTTTTTTGGGAAATGCTATTCTTTTTAGAAAATGTTTCTTTGGGTTATGTTATTCTTTTTAGGAAATGTTTCTTTGGGGGAATGTTATTCTTTCCAAGAAATTTTTTTTTGCGGAAATGTTATTATTTTTAGAAAATGTTATTTTCGAGGAATGTTATTCTTTTCAGACATATTTTTTTGGGCGGGAAATGTTATTCTTAGGAAATATTATTTTTGGGGAAAGTTATTCTTTTCAGAAATCTTTTTTAGGAAAAATGTTATTCTTTTTAGGAAATGTTTTTTGGGGGGAATGTTATTATTTTGAGAAATGTTTTTTTGGGGGGGAAATGTTATTCGTTTATGAAATGTTATTTTTGGGGAATGTTATTCTTTTTAGGAAATTTTTCTTTGGGGGAATATTATTCTTATGAGGAAATATTTTTTTCGGAAATGTTATTATTTTTAGGAAGTGTTATTTTTGGGGAAAATTATTCTTTTCAGAAATCTTTTTTTTTGGGAAATGTTATTCTTTTATGAATAAAAGAATATTCTTTTATTTTCAGGGAATGTTTTTCTTTTGAGAAATGTTATTTTCGGGGAACGTTAATCTTTTAGGACATGTTTTATGGGGAAATGTTATTCTTTTTGGGAAATGCTTTTTTGCGGAAATGTTATTCTTTTAGGAAATGTTTTTTGGGGAAATGTTACTCTTTTCAGAAATGTTTTTTTACAAGAAATGTTATTCTCCTTAGGAAATGTTTTTTTTCGGGGAATGCTATACTTGCCAGGAAGTGTTTTTTTGGGGGAAATGTTAATCTTTTTAGGAAATGTTATTTTGCGGAAATGTTTCTCTTTTCAGAAATGATTTTTTAAGGGGAATGTTATTCATTGTAAGAAATGGGTTTTTTTTCGGAATGTTATTGTTTTTAGAAAATGTTTCTTTGGGGAAATGTTATTCCTTTCAGGAAATATGTTTTTGCAGAAAGGTTATTATTTTGGGGAAATGTTATTTTCAGAGAATATTATTCCTTTCAGAATTTTTTTTTTTTTTTGGGAAATGTTATTCTTTCGAGAAATGTTATTTTCAGAGAATGTTATTCTTTTAGGAAATGTTTTTTTGGGGGAAAGTTATTCTTTTAGGAAATATTTTTTGGGAAATGTTACACTTTTCAGAAATGTTTTTTTTATGAGAAATGATATTCTTTTTAGGAATTTTTTTTGTTGAAAAAACATTCAGTAATGTTTTTTGGCGAAATATTTTTAGAAATATATTTTAGAAATATATATATTTCTTTTGAGAAATGTGTTATTTTAGAAAAATGTTATTATTTTTAGGAAATGTTTTTTGGGGAAAATGTTATTCTTTTCAGAAACTTTTTTTTGTGGTAATGTTATTCTTTTTAGGAAATGTTTTTTTTCGGGAAATGTTATTTTTTTCAGAAATGTTATTTTTGGGGTATGTTATTGTTTTTAGGAAATGTTATTTTGGGGGAATGTTATTCTTTCCAGGAAAAGTTTTTTTGGGGAAATGTTGTTATTTTTAGGATTTTAAAATATTCTGAGTCTTCTCTTTCTTTAATCATCAAAGTCAACCTATTCATTTCTGCAGAATCTAAACTTTTTAAAATCCTTCCAAAGGTATTTTCTCTGCTTTCCAATGTTGTGCATAAACAATCCTTGCCGCTATTATTACATGTATAATCAAATAAACATTTTCTTTGCTCATTTTTTCTGGCAGGATACCCAATAGGAACAGATTGGTTTTAAATCAATATGTTGTTGTATCATTTCTTCCAGCCATTTCTTTATTTTATTCCAATAATTTTTAGCTTCTGGACATGTCCGCCCTATATGGTAATAAGAACCTGGTGACTGATGACATTTCCAACATTTAGCTGATTTATCTTTAAACATTTCTGCCAATTTCTCAGGGGTGTGTGCCATCTATAAAACATTTCATATTGATTTTCCTTATATGCAGTGAACATTGTTAATTTATAATTTCTTTCCCATAACTGTTGCCATTTATTGCTATCAAAAGTATTTGTTTAAAGTTCATTTTTATTTCTACCATCAGAATCCTGCCCTCTTCATCCTCAAAAGTAATTTAGGTTCTAATCTTTCTTTGATATACAACACCACTCCTCTTTTGCTTTGTTGTATCAATGATGCAAGAAGAACTCCTAACTTTGGATATTGTAATAATTTTAAATCTTGTTTTCTAATATGTACTTCTTGTAGGCATATAATGTCCATCTTCAAGCTATTTAATTTAGATAAAGTTCTGTTTCTTTTTATCTCCGCATTCAGTCCATTTACATTTAAAGATATTGCTTTAACTTCTTCTTCCATGTTTTACTTGTTACTAGTTTTTGACTTCATCGCCCTTGTCTCTCTTTTTTCCATTGGATCTTTAGATCTCGCTCCTTCTCTTAGGGCTCTTTCTTCCTTTGCTTTTTCATCTTTGTCTTTCTCTTCATCTTTTTGCTTTATCTCTCCTATAACTCTCAAATCTTCTTCTAATGGTCCGCAAAATTGTTGATAAAATAGTTTTGCTTTTTCAGTACAGTCAAGTCTGTGTCTTTGTTCTTGCCATGTCACCAAATTTCCTTCCGGTATTAACCATCAAAACTCATTCCTTTGAGTATTAGGAACTCGCTAGAAACTGATAGTCTCTCCTCAGTTCTCTAACTCTTCTAGGTATTTGTCTTAATACCACAATATCTTTATCTTTGTGTTTCAGTGCTGTATTTCTTGCTGTTTGTAATACCTTTGTTTTCACTGCCTTCTTCGTAAATCTTACATGCCTCGGTAGTTTGTTCCACATTGCATATCTAGTGTATACTCTGAAGGCTTCATCAATCTCGTTTAAGATCTTTTCCTTGGATTGTTCTATAACTTCTGATAATATCTCAGCAATCCCCTCAGGTAAATTTTCCCTTTTTCCTCCTCTATATTTTGAAATCTTAAGTAAAACTCAGAACGCTCCATCTCCAAACATAATAATTTTCTTTTCAGTTGGTACCAATTTTTCTTCTAATTTCTCAATTTTCTTTTCTCTCATTTCAGCTTTTCCAACTTTCTGGATTCTCTCTTCATTTTTCCCAATCATGACTTTCATTTCTTTTATTTCCTGTTTTAAGTCTTCTTGAAGGGATTGTATAAAATGTCTTAATCCCATCATCTCCAAAGTTTTCTGTGTTGACGGGGGGCTTGCTGTATGGTGTAAGTGTGATGTAAATTTCTTCATATTTATAATCCAAGTGCCTAATCTTTCCCAATAGTTGGAATAGCTAAAGAAAAAAGAAAAAAAGAAAGAAAACCAAAATCTTAATCTTTTTAGGAAATGTTTCTTTGGGGGAATGTTATTCTTTCCAGGAAATATTTTTTTCTGGAAATGGTATTCTTTTTAGGAAATTTTATTTTTGGGAAATTTTATTCTTTTCAGAAATGTTTTCTGGGGGGACTGTTATTCTTTTTAGGAAATATCTTTTTGCAGAAATGTTATCCTTTTTAGGAAATTTTTTTGTGGAAATGTTATTCTTTTTAGGAAATGTTATTTTCGGGGAATGTTATTCTTTTGAGAAATGTTTTTTTTAAGATTTTCATTTTTTTAAACAAACAAATATTTAATACAAGAGTCATTCCTTCCATGTGACATCTTGGTTTTTTCTCCAATCGGTCTTCTTTTTGTTATTTCTTCTGTCTTCGTTCTCACTGAATCAATTACAGCAATTCATCACTAAGAAAGTATTCTGATTATAGGATTTTTATATATAACTATTAATTTACTTATTTGTATCTCTTTTCTAACCAAGAGTAGAATTGATTCCATGTCTTAAAATATTCTGAATCTTCTCTTTATTAATCATCAAAGTCAATCTATTCATTTCTGCAGAATCTAAACTTTTTAAAATCCTTCCAAAGGTATTTTCTCTGCTTTCCAATGTTGTGCATAAACAATCATTGCAGCTATTATTACATGTATAATCAAATAAATATTTTCTTTGCTCATTTTTTCTGGCAGGATACCCAATAGGAACAGTTCTGGTTTTAAATCAATATATTGTTGTATCATTTCTTCCAGCCATTTCTTTATTTTATTCCAATAATTTTTAGCTTCTGGACATGTCCGTCCTACATGGTAATAAGAACCTGGTAACTGGTGACATTTCCAACATTTAGCTGATTTATCTTTAAACATTTTGGCCAGTTTCTCAGGGGTGTGTGCCATCTATAAAACATTTCATATTGATTTTCCTTATATGCAGTGAACATTGTTAATTTATAATTCCTTTCCCATAACTGTTGCCATTTATCTAGATCTCTTGAATATCCAAAATTCTTTGCCAGGCTATCATTGTTAGTTTTACTTGTTCCTCCTCCAGTCGAATGCCACGTAAAAAATTACAGATTTTTAAAATTAATTTATCCATTGTTCCTGTGAGTTTCCCACCCAACTCTGTTTTTTCTAAGTAAAAACCATATAATTTAGCATCTGTTTCATATCTTGTTTGTATCTGCATGTAGATATACCAATTCATCTCAATCCCCTGTTCTTCCAATTCTCGTTTCCCCTTCTAATCCCCCTTATTTGTTAGTAAGTCCTTGTATCTAACAATATTTCCAACATTAAATACATTTGGGAGTATCAAATCTTCCACTGTTGATAACCATAGTGGTATTTTCAGATAATATTTATCTCTGACCTTCTTCCATACCAATAACAATGCATTCCTTATATAATGTCGATGAAAGTACTTATGTATCTTATTTCTACCGTACCATAAAAATGGATGCCATCCCAATTGTAATCATGACCTTCCAGTGTTAATAGTCTTGTATTTCTTAATTCAACTCATTCCTTCATCCAAGTCAATTCTGCTGCTTGGTAATACAATTCCCAATTCGGTAACCAAATCCTCCACGTAATCTCGTGTCCTGAAGCATTTTTAGGCTTATTCTTGCTTTTTTACCTTGCCAGATAAATTTCCTTATTATCTTATTAAGCTGTTGAAAATAAGTCTTTTCAATTTTTATCGGTACTGTCTGAAATATGAATAATAATCTTGGTAATATATTCATCTTCATTATTGCAATCCTTCCCATTAGTGACAATTGTAGTGTTTTATATACTTCAGCTGGTAACCCATCCGGTCCTGGTGCTTTCCCATTTTTTTGTCCTTTTATCGCTTCTGTTAATTCCATCATTGTTATTTTTTAGGTAAATCTGGTTTTCAAAATATTTTATTATCCCTTCCTCTGAAATCTTTTCTTGGGAGTAGAGTTTTTCATAGTATTTTTGAATTACTATCTTCTTTTCTTTATTTCTATAGTATAATTTCCCCTCTTCACCTGGTAAATATTTTATTATTTTCTTCTCCTTCTCTTTTTTTAGATTATATGCTAACCAGCTTCCTGGTTTGTTTGCATTTTCAAAAAAATATCTGTTTAGATGCTCTTAGTTCCATAAGCTTCTTAATTTTTTTTAGTTTGGATATCTTTTTGGAATTCTTCCTCTAAGTTCTTATACTCCTCTTCCAATCTTATGTGTTTTTGCCTTTTCTTTTTATTCTTGCTTTCCAAATAAGTTATTGCCAAACCTCTAATATAGGCTTTCAACGTATCCCACACGTTCTGAAGTGATGTAACTTCTTTATTTATTTTAAAGAAAAATTCTAATTCTTATTCCATAAACTGCTGAAAATCCTTTCATTTAATATTGTTGCATCAAAGTCCATCTTGTCTTTTTCTTCTTTCCTTTCCATATTATCGTCATTGGGCTATGGTCCGCCCAAATATTTGAACCAATATTTACTTCTTGTATATTATCTTTAAGTTCTATTGACATCCATATCATGTCTATCCTTGACCACAATAAATATCTATTTGAATAGAAGTATATTGGTTTTCATTCAAGTGTTTTTGTCCCCAAATATCTTGAATACCCAACTCTTCTATCACTGTAAAAAAAGATTTTGGCAATATTCTTCTGGATTTTTAATTTGTCTTCATTGTTTTATAGTCCAAATTCACATTTGTTACAGCATTAAAATCACCCATTATACATACATATTCATAGTCCAATTCTAAAAATTTTCTGTGTAATCTCCGATAAAATTCTTCTTGTTTTTCATTTGGTGCATATATTGCTATCAAAAGTATTTGTTTAAAGTTCATTTTTATTTCTACCATCAGAATCCTGCCCTCTTCATCCTCAAAAGTAATTTAGGTTCTAATTTTTCTTTGATATACAACACCACTCCTCTTTTGCTTTGTTGTATCAATGATGCAAGTAGAACTCCTAACTTTGGATATTGTAATAATTTTAAATCTTGTTTTCTAATATGTACTTCTTGTAGGCATATAATGTCCATCTTCAAGCTATTTAATTTAGATAAAGTTCTGTTTCTTTTTATCTCCGCATTCAGTCCATTTACATTTAAAGATATTGCTTTAACTTCTTCTTCCATGTTTTACTTGTTACTAGTTTTTGACTTCTTCGCCCTTGTCTCTCTTTTTTCCATTGGATCTTTAGATCTCGCTCCTTCTCTTAGGGCTCTTTCTTCCTTTGCTTTTTCATCTTTGTCTTTCTCTTCATCTTTTTGCTTTGTCTCTCCTATAACTCTCAAATCTTCTTCTAATGGTCCGCAAAATTGTTGATAAAATAGTTTTGCTTTTTCAGTACAGTCAAGTCTGTGTCTTTGTTCTTGCCATGTCACCAAATTTCCTTCCGGTATTAACCATCAAAACTCATTCCTTTGAGTATTAGGAACTCGCTAGAAACTGATAGTCTCTCCTCAGTTCTCTAACTCTTCTAGGTATTTGTCTTAATACCACAATATCTTTATCTTTGTGTTTCAGTGCTGTATTTCTTGCTGTTTGTAATACCTTTGTTTTCACAGCCTTCTTCGTAAATCTTACATGCCTCGGTAGTTTGTTCCACATTGCATATCTAGTGTATACTCTGAAGGCTTCATCAATCTCGTTTAAGATCTTTTCCTTGGATTGTTCTATAACTTCTGATAATATCTCAGCAATCCCCTCAGGTAAATTTTCCCTTTTTCCTCCTCTATATTTTGAAATCTTAAGTAAAACTCAGAACGCTCCATCTCCAAACATAATAATTTTCTTTTCAGTTGGTACCAATTTTTCTTCTAATTTCTCAACTTTCTTTTCTCTCATTTCAGCTTTTCCAACTTTCTGGATTCTCTCTTCATTTTTCCCAATCATGACTTTCATTTCTTTTATTTCCTGTTTTAAGTCTTCTTGAAGAGATTGTATAAAATGTCTTAATCCCATCATCTCCAAAGTTTTCTGTGTTGACGGGGGGCTTGCTGTATGGTGTAAGTGTGGTGTAAATTTCTTCATATTTATAATCCAAGTGCCTAATCTTTCCCAATAGTTGGAATAGCCAAAGAAAAAAGAAAAAAAGAAAGAAAACCAAAATCTTAATCTTTTTAGGAAATGTTTCTTTGGGGGAATGTTATTCTTTCCAGGAAATATTTTTTTCTGGAAATGGTATTCTTTTTAGGAAATTTTATTTTTGGGAAATTTTATTCTTTTCAGAAATGTTTTCTGGGGGGACTGTTATTCTTTTTAGGAAATATCTTTTTGCAGAAATGTTATCCTTTTTAGGAAATTTTTTTGTGGAAATGTTATTCTTTTTAGGAAATGTTATTTTCGGGGAATGTTATTCTTTTGAGAAATGTTTTTTTTAAGATTTTCATTTTTTTAAACAAACAAATATTTAATACAAGAGTCATTCCTTCCATGTGACATCTTGGTTTTTTCTCCAATCGGTCTTCTTTTTGTTATTTCTTCTGTCTTCGTTCTCACTGAATCAATTACAGCAATTCATCACTAAGAAAGTATTCTGATTATAGGATTTTTATATATAACTATTAATTTACTTATTTGTATCTCTTTTCTAACCAAGAGTAGAATTGATTCCATGTCTTAAAATATTCTGAATCTTCTCTTTATTAATCATCAAAGTCAATCTATTCATTTCTGCAGAATCTAAACTTTTTAAAATCCTTCCAAAGGTATTTTCTCTGCTTTCCAATGTTGTGCATAAACAATCATTGCAGCTATTATTACATGTATAATCAAATAAATATTTTCTTTGCTCATTTTTTCTGGCAGGATACCCAATAGGAACAGTTCTGGTTTTAAATCAATATATTGTTGTATCATTTCTTCCAGCCATTTCTTTATTTTATTCCAATAATTTTTAGCTTCTGGACATGTCCGTCCTACATGGTAATAAGAACCTGGTAACTGGTGACATTTCCAACATTTAGCTGATTTATCTTTAAACATTTTGGCCAGTTTCTCAGGGGTGTGTGCCATCTATAAAACATTTCATATTGATTTTCCTTATATGCAGTGAACATTGTTAATTTATAATTCCTTTCCCATAACTGTTGCCATTTATCTAGATCTCTTGAATATCCAAAATTCTTTGCCAGGCTATCATTGTTAGTTTTACTTGTTCCTCCTCCAGTCGAATGCCACGTAAAAAATTACAGATTTTTAAAATTAATTTATCCATTGTTCCTGTGAGTTTCCCACCCAACTCTGTTTTTTCTAAGTAAAAACCATATAATTTAGCATCTGTTTCATATCTTGTTTGTATCTGCATGTAGATATACCAATTCATCTCAATCCCCTGTTCTTCCAATTCTCGTTTCCCCTTCTAATCCCCCTTATTTGTTATTAAGTCCTTGTATCTAACAATATTTCCAACATTAAATACATTTGGGAGTATCAAATCTTCCACTGTTGATAACCATAGTGGTATTTTCAGATAATATTTATCTCTGACCTTCTTCCATACCAATAACAATGCATTCCTTATATAATGTCGATGAAAGTACTTATGTATCTTATTTCTACCGTACCATAAAAATGGATGCCATCCCAATTGTAATCATGACCTTCCAGTGTTAATAGTCTTGTATTTCTTAATTCAACTCATTCCTTCATCCAAGTCAATTCTGCTGCTTGGTAATACAATTCCCAATTCGGTAACCAAATCCTCCACGTAATCTCGTGTCCTGAAGCATTTTTAGGCTTATTCTTGCTTTTTTACCTTGCCAGATAAATTTCCTTATTATCTTATTAAGCTGTTGAAAATAAGTCTTTTCAATTTTTATCGGTACTGTCTGAAATATGAATAATAATCTTGGTAATATATTCATCTTCATTATTGCAATCCTTCCCATTAGTGACAATTGTAGTGTTTTATATACTTCAGCTGGTAACCCATCCGGTCCTGGTGCTTTCCCATTTTTTTGTCCTTTTATCGCTTCTGTTAATTCCATCATTGTTATTTTTTAGGTAAATCTGGTTTTCAAAATATTTTATTATCCCTTCCTCTGAAATCTTTTCTTGGGAGTAGAGTTTTTCATAGTATTTTTGAATTACTATCTTCTTTTCTTTATTTCTATAGTATAATTTCCCCTCTTCACCTGGTAAATATTTTATTATTTTCTTCTCCTTCTCTTTTTTTAGATTATATGCTAACCAGCTTCCTGGTTTGTTTGCATTTTCAAAAAAATATCTGTTTAGATGCTCTTAGTTCCATAAGCTTCTTAATTTTTTTTAGTTTGGATATCTTTTTGGAATTCTTCCTCTAAGTTCTTATACTCCTCTTCCAATCTTATGTGTTTTTGCCTTTTCTTTTTATTCTTGCTTTCCAAATAAGTTATTGCCAAACCTCTAATATAGGCTTTCAACGTATCCCACACGTTCTGAAGTGATGTAACTTCTTTATTTATTTTAAAGAAAAATTCTAATTCTTATTCCATAAACTGCTGAAAATCCTTTCATTTAATATTGTTGCATCAAAGTCCATCTTGTCTTTTTCTTCTTTCCTTTCCATATTATCGTCATTGGGCTATGGTCCGCCCAAATATTTGAACCAATATTTACTTCTTGTATATTATCTTTAAGTTCTATTGACATCCATATCATGTCTATCCTTGACCACAATAAATATCTATTTGAATAGAAGTATATTGGTTTTCATTCAAGTGTTTTTGTCCCCAAATATCTTGAATACCCAACTCTTCTATCACTGTAAAAAAAGATTTTGGCAATATTCTTCTGGATTTTTAATTTGTCTTCATTGTTTTATAGTCCAAATTCACATTTGTTACAGCATTAAAATCACCCATTATACATACATATTCATAGTCCAATTCTAAAAATTTTCTGTGTAATCTCCGATAAAATTCTTCTTGTTTTTCATTTGGTGCATATATTGCTATCAAAAGTATTTGTTTAAAGTTCATTTTTATTTCTACCATCAGAATCCTGCCCTCTTCATCCTCAAAAGTAATTTAGGTTCTAATTTTTCTTTGATATACAACACCACTCCTCTTTTGCTTTGTTGTATCAATGATGCAAGTAGAACTCCTAACTTTGGATATTGTAATAATTTTAAATCTTGTTTTCTAATATGTACTTCTTGTAGGCATATAATGTCCATCTTCAAGCTATTTAATTTAGATAAAGTTCTGTTTCTTTTTATCTCCGCATTCAGTCCATTTACATTTAAAGATATTGCTTTAACTTCTTCTTCCATGTTTTACTTGTTACTAGTTTTTGACTTCATCGCCCTTGTCTCTCTTTTTTCCATTGGATCTTTAGATCTCGCTCCTTCTCTTAGGGCTCTTTCTTCCTGTGCTTTTTCATCTTTGTCTTTCTCTTCATCTTTTTGCTTTGTCTCTCCTATAACTCTCAAATCTTCTTCTAATGGTCCGCAAAATTGTTGATAAAATAGTTTTGCTTTTTCAGTACAGTCAAGTCTGTGTCTTTGTTCTTGCCATGTCACCAAATTTCCTTCCGGTATTAACCATCAAAACTCATTCCTTTGAGTATTAGGAACTCGCTAGAAACTGATAGTCTCTCCTCAGTTCTCTAACTCTTCTAGGTATTTGTCTTAATACCACAATATCTTTATCTTTGTGTTTCAGTGCTGTATTTCTTGCTGTTTGTAATACCTTTGTTTTCACAGCCTTCTTCGTAAATCTTACATGCCTCGGTAGTTTGTTCCACATTGCATATCTAGTGTATACTCTGAAGGCTTCATCAATCTCGTTTAAGATCTTTTCCTTGGATTGTTCTATAACTTCTGATAATATCTCAGCAATCCCCTCAGGTAAATTTTCCCTTTTTCCTCCTCTATATTTTGAAATCTTAAGTAAAACTCAGAACGCTCCATCTCCAAACATAATAATTTTCTTTTCAGTTGGTACCAATTTTTCTTCTAATTTCTCAACTTTCTTTTCTCTCATTTCAGCTTTTCCAACTTTCTGGATTCTCTCTTCATTTTTCCCAATCATGACTTTCATTTCTTTTATTTCCTGTTTTAAGTCTTCTTGAAGAGATTGTATAAAATGTCTTAATCCCATCATCTCCAAAGTTTTCTGTGTTGACGGGGGGCTTGCTGTATGGTGTAAGTGTGGTGTAAATTTCTTCATATTTATAATCCAAGTGCCTAATCTTTCCCAATAGTTGGAATAGCCAAAGAAAAAAGAAAAAAAGAAAGAAAACCAAAATCTTAATCTTTTTAGGAAATGTTTCTTTGGGGGAATGTTATTCTTTCCAGGAAATATTTTTTTCTGGAAATGGTATTCTTTTTAGGAAATTTTATTTTTGGGAAATTTTATTCTTTTCAGAAATGTTTTCTGGGGGGACTGTTATTCTTTTTAGGAAATATCTTTTTGCAGAAATGTTATCCTTTTTAGGAAATTTTTTTGTGGAAATGTTATTCTTTTTAGGAAATGTTATTTTCGGGGAATGTTATTCTTTTGAGAAATGTTTTTTTTAAGATTTTCATTTTTTTAAACAAACAAATATTTAATACAAGAGTCATTCCTTCCATGTGACATCTTGGTTTTTTCTCCAATCGGTCTTCTTTTTGTTATTTCTTCTGTCTTCGTTCTCACTGAATCAATTACAGCAATTCATCACTAAGAAAGTATTCTGATTATAGGATTTTTATATATAACTATTAATTTACTTATTTGTATCTCTTTTCTAACCAAGAGTAGAATTGATTCCATGTCTTAAAATATTCTGAATCTTCTCTTTATTAATCATCAAAGTCAATCTATTCATTTCTGCAGAATCTAAACTTTTTAAAATCCTTCCAAAGGTATTTTCTCTGCTTTCCAATGTTGTGCATAAACAATCATTGCAGCTATTATTACATGTATAATCAAATAAATATTTTCTTTGCTCATTTTTTCTGGCAGGATACCCAATAGGAACAGTTCTGGTTTTAAATCAATATATTGTTGTATCATTTCTTCCAGCCATTTCTTTATTTTATTCCAATAATTTTTAGCTTCTGGACATGTCCGTCCTACATGGTAATAAGAACCTGGTAACTGGTGACATTTCCAACATTTAGCTGATTTATCTTTAAACATTTTGGCCAGTTTCTCAGGGGTGTGTGCCATCTATAAAACATTTCATATTGATTTTCCTTATATGCAGTGAACATTGTTAATTTATAATTCCTTTCCCATAACTGTTGCCATTTATCTAGATCTCTTGAATATCCAAAATTCTTTGCCCAGGCTATCATTGTTAGTTTTACTTGTTCCTCCTCCAGTCGAATGCCATGTAAAAAATTACAGATTTTTAAAATTAATTTATCCATTGTTCCTGTGAGTATCCCACCCAACTCTGTTTTTTCTAAGTAAAAGCCATATAATTTAGCATCTGTTTCATATCTTGTTTGTATCTGCATGTAGATATACCAATTCATCTCAATCCCCTGTTCTTCCAATTCTCGTTTCCCCTTCTAATCCCCCTTATTTGTTAGTAAGTCCTTATATCTAACAATATTTCCAACATTAAATACATTTGGGTGTATCAAAGCTTCCACTGTTGATAACCATAGTGGTATTTTCAGATAATATTTATCTCTGACCTTCTTCCATACCAATAACAATGCATTCCTTATATAATGTCGATGAAAGTACTTATGTATCTTATTTCTACCGTACCATAAAAATGGATGCCATCCCAATTGTAATCATGACCTTCCAGTGTTAATAGTCTTGTATTTCTTAATTCAACCCATTCCTTCATCCAAGTCAATTCTGCTGCTTGGTAATACAATTCCCAATTCGGTAACCAAATCCTCCACGTAATCTCGTGTCCTGAAGCATTTTTAGGCTTATTCTTGCCTTTTTACCTTGCCAGATAAATTTCCTTATTATCTTATTAAGCTGTTGAAAATAAGTCTTTTCAATTTTTATCGGTACTGTCTGAAATATGAATAATAATCTTGGTAATATATTCATCTTCATTATTGCAATCCTTCCCATTAGTGACAATTGTAGTGTTTTATATACTTCAGCTGGTAACCCATCCGGTCCTGGTGCTTTCCCATTTTTTTGTCCTTTTATCGCTTCTGTTAATTCCATCATTGTTATTTTTTAGGTAAATCTGGTTTTCAAAATATTTTATTATCCCTTCCTCTGAAATCTTTTCTTGGGAGTAGAGTTTTTCATAGTATTTTTGAATTACTATCTTCTTTTCTTTATTTCTATAGTATAATTTCCCCTCTTCACCTGGTAAATATTTTATTATTTTCTTCTCCTTCTCTTTTTTTAGATTATATGCTAACCAGCTTCCTGGTTTGTTTGCATTTTCAAAAAAATATCTGTTTAGATGCTCTTAGTTCCATAAGCTTCTTAATTTTTTTTAGTTTGGATATCTTTTTGGAATTCTTCCTCTAAGTTCTTATACTCCTCTTCCAATCTTATGTGTTTTTGCCTTTTCTTTTTATTCTTGCTTTCCAAATAAGTTATTGCCAAACCTCTAATATAGGCTTTCAACGTATCCCACACGTTCTGAAGTGATGTAACTTCTTTATTTATTTTAAAGAAAAATTCTAATTCTTATTCCATAAACTGCTGAAAATCCTTTCATTTAATATTGTTGCATCAAAGTCCATCTTGTCTTTTTCTTCTTTCCTTTCCATATTATCGTCATTGGGCTATGGTCCGCCCAAATATTTGTACCAATATTTACTTCTTGTATATTATCTTTAAGTTCTATTGACATCCATATCATGTCTATCCTTGACCACAATAAATATCTATTTGAATAGAAGGTATATTGGTTTTCATTCAAGTGTTTTTGTCCCCAAATATCTTGAATACCCAACTCTTCTATCACTGTAAAAAAAGATTTTGGCAATATTCTTCTGGATTTTTAATTTGTCTTCATTGTTTTATAGTCCAAATTCACATTTGTTACAGCATTAAAATCACCCATTATACATACATATTCATAGTCCAATTCTAAAAATTTTCTGTGTAATCTCCGATAAAATTCTTCTTGTTTTTCATTTGGTGCATATATTGCTATCAAAAGTATTTGTTTAAAGTTCATTTTTATTTCTACCATCAGAATCCTGCCCTCTTCATCCTCAAAAGTAATTTAGGTTCTAATTTTTCTTTGATATACAACACCACTCCTCTTTTGCTTTGTTGTATCAATGATGCAAGTAGAACTCCTAACTTTGGATATTGTAATAATTTTAAATCTTGTTTTCTAATATGTACTTCTTGTAGGCATATAATGTCCATCTTCAAGCTATTTAATTTAGATAAAGTTCTGTTTCTTTTTATCTCCGCATTCAGTCCATTTACATTTAAAGATATTGCTTTAATTTCTTCTTCCATGTTTTACTTGTTACTAGTTTTTGACTTCATCGCCCTTGTCTCTCTTTTTTCCATTGGATCTTTAGATCTCGCTCCTTCTCTTAGGGCTCTTTCTTCCTTTGCTTTTTCATCTTTGTCTTTCTCTTCATCTTTTTGCTTTGTCTCTCCTATAACTCTCAAATCTTCTTCTAATGGTCCGCAAAATTGTTGATAAAATAGTTTTGCTTTTTCAGTACAGTCAAGTCTGTGTCTTTGTTCTTGCCATGTCACCAAATTTCCTTCCGGTATTAACCATCAAAACTCATTCCTTTGAGTATTAGGAACTCGCTAGAAACTGATAGTCTCTCCTCAGTTCTCTAACTCTTCTAGGTATTTGTCTTAATACCACAATATCTTTATCTTTGTGTTTCAGTGCTGTATTTCTTGCTGTTTGTAATACCTTTGTTTTCACAGCCTTCTTCGTAAATCTTACATGCCTCGGTAGTTTGTTCCACATTGCATATCTAGTGTATACTCTGAAGGCTTCATCAATCTCGTTTAAGATCTTTTCCTTGGATTGTTCTATAACTTCTGATAATATCTCAGCAATCCCCTCAGGTAAATTTTCCCTTTTTCCTCCTCTATATTTTGAAATCTTAAGTAAAACTCAGAACGCTCCATCTCCAAACATAATAATTTTCTTTTCAGTTGGTACCAATTTTTCTTCTAATTTCTCAACTTTCTTTTCTCTCATTTCAGCTTTTCCAACTTTCTGGATTCTCTCTTCATTTTTCCCAATCATGACTTTCATTTCTTTTATTTCCTGTTTTAAGTCTTCTTGAAGAGATTGTATAAAATGTCTTAATCCCATCATCTCCAAAGTTTTCTGTGTTGACGGGGGGCTTGCTGTATGGTGTAAGTGTGGTGTAAATTTCTTCATATTTATAATCCAAGTGCCTAATCTTTCCCAATAGTTGGAATAGCCAAAGAAAAAAGAAAAAAAGAAAGAAAACCAAAATCTTAATCTTTTTAGGAAATGTTTCTTTGGGGGAATGTTATTCTTTCCAGGAAATATTTTTTTCTGGAAATGGTATTCTTTTTAGGAAATTTTATTTTTGGGAAATTTTATTCTTTTCAGAAATGTTTTCTGGGGGGACTGTTATTCTTTTTAGGAAATATCTTTTTGCAGAAATGTTATCCTTTTTAGGAAATTTTTTTGTGGAAATGTTATTCTTTTTAGGAAATGTTATTTTCGGGGAATGTTATTCTTTTGAGAAATGTTTTTTTTAAGATTTTCATTTTTTTAAACAAACAAATATTTAATACAAGAGTCATTCCTTCCATGTGACATCTTGGTTTTTTCTCCAATCGGTCTTCTTTTTGTTATTTCTTCTGTCTTCGTTCTCACTGAATCAATTACAGCAATTCATCACTAAGAAAGTATTCTGATTATAGGATTTTTATATATAACTATTAATTTACTTATTTGTATCTCTTTTCTAACCAAGAGTAGAATTGATTCCATGTCTTAAAATATTCTGAATCTTCTCTTTATTAATCATCAAAGTCAATCTATTCATTTCTGCAGAATCTAAACTTTTTAAAATCCTTCCAAAGGTATTTTCTCTGCTTTCCAATGTTGTGCATAAACAATCATTGCAGCTATTATTACATGTATAATCAAATAAATATTTTCTTTGCTCATTTTTTCTGGCAGGATACCCAATAGGAACAGTTCTGGTTTTAAATCAATATATTGTTGTATCATTTCTTCCAGCCATTTCTTTATTTTATTCCAATAATTTTTAGCTTCTGGACATGTCCGTCCTACATGGTAATAAGAACCTGGTAACTGGTGACATTTCCAACATTTAGCTGATTTATCTTTAAACATTTTGGCCAGTTTCTCAGGGGTGTGTGCCATCTATAAAACATTTCATATTGATTTTCCTTATATGCAGTGAACATTGTTAATTTATAATTCCTTTCCCATAACTGTTGCCATTTATCTAGATCTCTTGAATATCCAAAATTCTTTGCCCAGGCTATCATTGTTAGTTTTACTTGTTCCTCCTCCAGTCGAATGCCATGTAAAAAATTACAGATTTTTAAAATTAATTTATCCATTGTTCCTGTGAGTATCCCACCCAACTCTGTTTTTTCTAAGTAAAAACCATATAATTTAGCATCTGTTTCATATCTTGTTTGTATCTGCATGTAGATATACCAATTCATCTCAATCCCCTGTTCTTCCAATTCTCGTTTCCCCTTCTAATCCCCCTTATTTGTTAGTAAGTCCTTATATCTAACAATATTTCCAACATTAAATACATTTGGGTGTATCAAAGCTTCCACTGTTGATAACCATAGTGGTATTTTCAGATAATATTTATCTCTGACCTTCTTCCATACCAATAACAATGCATTCCTTATATAATGTCGATGAAAGTACTTATGTATCTTATTTCTACCGTACCATAAAAATGGATGCCATCCCAATTGTAATCATGACCTTCCAGTGTTAATAGTCTTGTATTTCTTAATTCAACCCATTCCTTCATCCAAGTCAATTCTGCTGCTTGGTAATACAATTCCCAATTCGGTAACCAAATCCTCCACGTAATCTCGTGTCCTGAAGCATTTTTAGGCTTATTCTTGCCTTTTTACCTTGCCAGATAAATTTCCTTATTATCTTATTAAGCTGTTGAAAATAAGTCTTTTCAATTTTTATCGGTACTGTCTGAAATATGAATAATAATCTTGGTAATATATTCATCTTCATTATTGCAATCCTTCCCATTAGTGACAATTGTAGTGTTTTATATACTTCAGCTGGTAACCCATCCGGTCCTGGTGCTTTCCCATTTTTTTGTCCTTTTATCGCTTCTGTTAATTCCATCATTGTTATTTTTTAGGTAAATCTGGTTTTCAAAATATTTTATTATCCCTTCCTCTGAAATCTTTTCTTGGGAGTAGAGTTTTTCATAGTATTTTTGAATTACTATCTTCTTTTCTTTATTTCTATAGTATAATTTCCCCTCTTCACCTGGTAAATATTTTATTATTTTCTTCTCCTTCTCTTTTTTTAGATTATATGCTAACCAGCTTCCTGGTTTGTTTGCATTTTCAAAAAAATATCTGTTTAGATGCTCTTAGTTCCATAAGCTTCTTAATTTTTTTTAGTTTGGATATCTTTTTGGAATTCTTCCTCTAAGTTCTTATACTCCTCTTCCAATCTTATGTGTTTTTGCCTTTTCTTTTTATTCTTGCTTTCCAAATAAGTTATTGCCAAACCTCTAATATAGGCTTTCAACGTATCCCACACGTTCTGAAGTGATGTAACTTCTTTATTTATTTTAAAGAAAAATTCTAATTCTTATTCCATAAACTGCTGAAAATCCTTTCATTTAATATTGTTGCATCAAAGTCCATCTTGTCTTTTTCTTCTTTCCTTTCCATATTATCGTCATTGGGCTATGGTCCGCCCAAATATTTGTACCAATATTTACTTCTTGTATATTATCTTTAAGTTCTATTGACATCCATATCATGTCTATCCTTGACCACAATAAATATCTATTTGAATAGAAGGTATATTGGTTTTCATTCAAGTGTTTTTGTCCCCAAATATCTTGAATACCCAACTCTTCTATCACTGTAAAAAAAGATTTTGGCAATATTCTTCTGGATTTTTAATTTGTCTTCATTGTTTTATAGTCCAAATTCACATTTGTTACAGCATTAAAATCACCCATTATACATACATATTCATAGTCCAATTCTAAAAATTTTCTGTGTAATCTCCGATAAAATTCTTCTTGTTTTTCATTTGGTGCATATATTGCTATCAAAAGTATTTGTTTAAAGTTCATTTTTATTTCTACCATCAGAATCCTGCCCTCTTCATCCTCAAAAGTAATTTAGGTTCTAATTTTTCTTTGATATACAACACCACTCCTCTTTTGCTTTGTTGTATCAATGATGCAAGTAGAACTCCTAACTTTGGATATTGTAATAATTTTAAATCTTGTTTTCTAATATGTACTTCTTGTAGGCATATAATGTCCATCTTCAAGCTATTTAATTTAGATAAAGTTCTGTTTCTTTTTATCTCCGCATTCAGTCCATTTACATTTAAAGATATTGCTTTAACTTCTTCTTCCATGTTTTACTTGTTACTAGTTTTTGACTTCATCGCCCTTGTCTCTCTTTTTTCCATTGGATCTTTAGATCTCGCTCCTTCTCTTAGGGCTCTTTCTTCCTTTGCTTTTTCATCTTTGTCTTTCTCTTCATCTTTTTGCTTTGTCTCTCCTATAACTCTCAAATCTTCTTCTAATGGTCCGCAAAATTGTTGATAAAATAGTTTTGCTTTTTCAGTACAGTCAAGTCTGTGTCTTTGTTCTTGCCATGTCACCAAATTTCCTTCCGGTATTAACCATCAAAACTCATTCCTTTGAGTATTAGGAACTCGCTAGAAACTGATAGTCTCTCCTCAGTTCTCTAACTCTTCTAGGTATTTGTCTTAATACCACAATATCTTTATCTTTGTGTTTCAGTGCTGTATTTCTTGCTGTTTGTAATACCTTTGTTTTCACAGCCTTCTTCGTAAATCTTACATGCCTCGGTAGTTTGTTCCACATTGCATATCTAGTGTATACTCTGAAGGCTTCATCAATCTCGTTTAAGATCTTTTCCTTGGATTGTTCTATAACTTCTGATAATATCTCAGCAATCCCCTCAGGTAAATTTTCCCTTTTTCCTCCTCTATATTTTGAAATCTTAAGTAAAACTCAGAACGCTCCATCTCCAAACATAATAATTTTCTTTTCAGTTGGTACCAATTTTTCTTCTAATTTCTCAACTTTCTTTTCTCTCATTTCAGCTTTTCCAACTTTCTGGATTCTCTCTTCATTTTTCCCAATCATGACTTTCATTTCTTTTATTTCCTGTTTTAAGTCTTCTTGAAGAGATTGTATAAAATGTCTTAATCCCATCATCTCCAAAGTTTTCTGTGTTGACGGGGGGCTTGCTGTATGGTGTAAGTGTGGTGTAAATTTCTTCATATTTATAATCCAAGTGCCTAATCTTTCCCAATAGTTGGAATAGCCAAAGAAAAAAGAAAAAAAGAAAGAAAACCAAAATCTTAATCTTTTTAGGAAATGTTTCTTTGGGGGAATGTTATTCTTTCCAGGAAATATTTTTTTCTGGAAATGGTATTCTTTTTAGGAAATTTTATTTTTGGGAAATTTTATTCTTTTCAGAAATGTTTTCTGGGGGGACTGTTATTCTTTTTAGGAAATATCTTTTTGCAGAAATGTTATCCTTTTTAGGAAATTTTTTTGTGGAAATGTTATTCTTTTTAGGAAATGTTATTTTCGGGGAATGTTATTCTTTTGAGAAATGTTTTTTTTAAGATTTTCATTTTTTTAAACAAACAAATATTTAATACAAGAGTCATTCCTTCCATGTGACATCTTGGTTTTTTCTCCAATCGGTCTTCTTTTTGTTATTTCTTCTGTCTTCGTTCTCACTGAATCAATTACAGCAATTCATCACTAAGAAAGTATTCTGATTATAGGATTTTTATATATAACTATTAATTTACTTATTTGTATCTCTTTTCTAACCAAGAGTAGAATTGATTCCATGTCTTAAAATATTCTGAATCTTCTCTTTATTAATCATCAAAGTCAATCTATTCATTTCTGCAGAATCTAAACTTTTTAAAATCCTTCCAAAGGTATTTTCTCTGCTTTCCAATGTTGTGCATAAACAATCATTGCAGCTATTATTACATGTATAATCAAATAAATATTTTCTTTGCTCATTTTTTCTGGCAGGATACCCAATAGGAACAGTTCTGGTTTTAAATCAATATATTGTTGTATCATTTCTTCCAGCCATTTCTTTATTTTATTCCAATAATTTTTAGCTTCTGGACATGTCCGTCCTACATGGTAATAAGAACCTGGTAACTGGTGACATTTCCAACATTTAGCTGATTTATCTTTAAACATTTTGGCCAGTTTCTCAGGGGTGTGTGCCATCTATAAAACATTTCATATTGATTTTCCTTATATGCAGTGAACATTGTTAATTTATAATTCCTTTCCCATAACTGTTGCCATTTATCTAGATCTCTTGAATATCCAAAATTCTTTGCCCAGGCTATCATTGTTAGTTTTACTTGTTCCTCCTCCAGTCGAATGCCATGTAAAAAATTACAGATTTTTAAAATTAATTTATCCATTGTTCCTGTGAGTATCCCACCCAACTCTGTTTTTTCTAAGTAAAAACCATATAATTTAGCATCTGTTTCATATCTTGTTTGTATCTGCATGTAGATATACCAATTCATCTCAATCCCCTGTTCTTCCAATTCTCGTTTCCCCTTCTAATCCCCCTTATTTGTTAGTAAGTCCTTATATCTAACAATATTTCCAACATTAAATACATTTGGGTGTATCAAAGCTTCCACTGTTGATAACCATAGTGGTATTTTCAGATAATATTTATCTCTGACCTTCTTCCATACCAATAACAATGCATTCCTTATATAATGTCGATGAAAGTACTTATGTATCTTATTTCTACCGTACCATAAAAATGGATGCCATCCCAATTGTAATCATGACCTTCCAGTGTTAATAGTCTTGTATTTCTTAATTCAACCCATTCCTTCATCCAAGTCAATTCTGCTGCTTGGTAATACAATTCCCAATTCGGTAACCAAATCCTCCACGTAATCTCGTGTCCTGAAGCATTTTTAGGCTTATTCTTGCCTTTTTACCTTGCCAGATAAATTTCCTTATTATCTTATTAAGCTGTTGAAAATAAGTCTTTTCAATTTTTATCGGTACTGTCTGAAATATGAATAATAATCTTGGTAATATATTCATCTTCATTATTGCAATCCTTCCCATTAGTGACAATTGTAGTGTTTTATATACTTCAGCTGGTAACCCATCCGGTCCTGGTGCTTTCCCATTTTTTTGTCCTTTTATCGCTTCTGTTAATTCCATCATTGTTATTTTTTAGGTAAATCTGGTTTTCAAAATATTTTATTATCCCTTCCTCTGAAATCTTTTCTTGGGAGTAGAGTTTTTCATAGTATTTTTGAATTACTATCTTCTTTTCTTTATTTCTATAGTATAATTTCCCCTCTTCACCTGGTAAATATTTTATTATTTTCTTCTCCTTCTCTTTTTTTAGATTATATGCTAACCAGCTTCCTGGTTTGTTTGCATTTTCAAAAAAATATCTGTTTAGATGCTCTTAGTTCCATAAGCTTCTTAATTTTTTTTAGTTTGGATATCTTTTTGGAATTCTTCCTCTAAGTTCTTATACTCCTCTTCCAATCTTATGTGTTTTTGCCTTTTCTTTTTATTCTTGCTTTCCAAATAAGTTATTGCCAAACCTCTAATATAGGCTTTCAACGTATCCCACACGTTCTGAAGTGATGTAACTTCTTTATTTATTTTAAAGAAAAATTCTAATTCTTATTCCATAAACTGCTGAAAATCCTTTCATTTAATATTGTTGCATCAAAGTCCATCTTGTCTTTTTCTTCTTTCCTTTCCATATTATCGTCATTGGGCTATGGTCCGCCCAAATATTTGTACCAATATTTACTTCTTGTATATTATCTTTAAGTTCTATTGACATCCATATCATGTCTATCCTTGACCACAATAAATATCTATTTGAATAGAAGGTATATTGGTTTTCATTCAAGTGTTTTTGTCCCCAAATATCTTGAATACCCAACTCTTCTATCACTGTAAAAAAAGATTTTGGCAATATTCTTCTGGATTTTTAATTTGTCTTCATTGTTTTATAGTCCAAATTCACATTTGTTACAGCATTAAAATCACCCATTATACATACATATTCATAGTCCAATTCTAAAAATTTTCTGTGTAATCTCCGATAAAATTCTTCTTGTTTTTCATTTGGTGCATATATTGCTATCAAAAGTATTTGTTTAAAGTTCATTTTTATTTCTACCATCAGAATCCTGCCCTCTTCATCCTCAAAAGTAATTTAGGTTCTAATTTTTCTTTGATATACAACACCACTCCTCTTTTGCTTTGTTGTATCAATGATGCAAGTAGAACTCCTAACTTTGGATATTGTAATAATTTTAAATCTTGTTTTCTAATATGTACTTCTTGTAGGCATATAATGTCCATCTTCAAGCTATTTAATTTAGATAAAGTTCTGTTTCTTTTTATCTCCGCATTCAGTCCATTTACATTTAAAGATATTGCTTTAACTTCTTCTTCCATGTTTTACTTGTTACTAGTTTTTGACTTCATCGCCCTTGTCTCTCTTTTTTCCATTGGATCTTTAGATCTCGCTCCTTCTCTTAGGGCTCTTTCTTCCTTTGCTTTTTCATCTTTGTCTTTCTCTTCATCTTTTTGCTTTGTCTCTCCTATAACTCTCAAATCTTCTTCTAATGGTCCGCAAAATTGTTGATAAAATAGTTTTGCTTTTTCAGTACAGTCAAGTCTGTGTCTTTGTTCTTGCCATGTCACCAAATTTCCTTCCGGTATTAACCATCAAAACTCATTCCTTTGAGTATTAGGAACTCGCTAGAAACTGATAGTCTCTCCTCAGTTCTCTAACTCTTCTAGGTATTTGTCTTAATACCACAATATCTTTATCTTTGTGTTTCAGTGCTGTATTTCTTGCTGTTTGTAATACCTTTGTTTTCACAGCCTTCTTCGTAAATCTTACATGCCTCGGTAGTTTGTTCCACATTGCATATCTAGTGTATACTCTGAAGGCTTCATCAATCTCGTTTAAGATCTTTTCCTTGGATTGTTCTATAACTTCTGATAATATCTCAGCAATCCCCTCAGGTAAATTTTCCCTTTTTCCTCCTCTATATTTTGAAATCTTAAGTAAAACTCAGAACGCTCCATCTCCAAACATAATAATTTTCTTTTCAGTTGGTACCAATTTTTCTTCTAATTTCTCAACTTTCTTTTCTCTCATTTCAGCTTTTCCAACTTTCTGGATTCTCTCTTCATTTTTCCCAATCATGACTTTCATTTCTTTTATTTCCTGTTTTAAGTCTTCTTGAAGAGATTGTATAAAATGTCTTAATCCCATCATCTCCAAAGTTTTCTGTGTTGACGGGGGGCTTGCTGTATGGTGTAAGTGTGGTGTAAATTTCTTCATATTTATAATCCAAGTGCCTAATCTTTCCCAATAGTTGGAATAGCCAAAGAAAAAAGAAAAAAAGAAAGAAAACCAAAATCTTAATCTTTTTAGGAAATGTTTCTTTGGGGGAATGTTATTCTTTCCAGGAAATATTTTTTTCTGGAAATGGTATTCTTTTTAGGAAATTTTATTTTTGGGAAATTTTATTCTTTTCAGAAATGTTTTCTGGGGGGACTGTTATTCTTTTTAGGAAATATCTTTTTGCAGAAATGTTATCCTTTTTAGGAAATTTTTTTGTGGAAATGTTATTCTTTTTAGGAAATGTTATTTTCGGGGAATGTTATTCTTTTGAGAAATGTTTTTTTTAAGATTTTCATTTTTTTAAACAATCAAATATTTAATACAAGAGTCATTCCTTCCATGTGACATCTTGGTTTTTTCTCCAATCGGTCTTCTTTTTGTTATTTCTTCTGTCTTCGTTCTCACTGAATCAATTACAGCAATTCATCACTAAGAAAGTATTCTGATTATAGGATTTTTATATATAACTATTAATTTACTTATTTGTATCTCTTTTCTAACCAAGAGTAGAATTGATTCCATGTCTTAAAATATTCTGAATCTTCTCTTTATTAATCATCAAAGTCAATCTATTCATTTCTGCAGAATCTAAACTTTTTAAAATCCTTCCAAAGGTATTTTCTCTGCTTTCCAATGTTGTGCATAAACAATCATTGCAGCTATTATTACATGTATAATCAAATAAATATTTTCTTTGCTCATTTTTTCTGGCAGGATACCCAATAGGAACAGTTCTGGTTTTAAATCAATATATTGTTGTATCATTTCTTCCAGCCATTTCTTTATTTTATTCCAATAATTTTTAGCTTCTGGACATGTCCGTCCTACATGGTAATAAGAACCTGGTAACTGGTGACATTTCCAACATTTAGCTGATTTATCTTTAAACATTTTGGCCAGTTTCTCAGGGGTGTGTGCCATCTATAAAACATTTCATATTGATTTTCCTTATATGCAGTGAACATTGTTAATTTATAATTCCTTTCCCATAACTGTTGCCATTTATCTAGATCTCTTGAATATCCAAAATTCTTTGCCAGGCTATCATTGTTAGTTTTACTTGTTCCTCCTCCAGTCGAATGCCACGTAAAAAATTACAGATTTTTAAAATTAATTTATCCATTGTTCCTGTGAGTTTCCCACCCAACTCTGTTTTTTCTAAGTAAAAACCATATAATTTAGCATCTGTTTCATATCTTGTTTGTATCTGCATGTAGATATACCAATTCATCTCAATCCCCTGTTCTTCCAATTCTCGTTTCCCCTTCTAATCCCCCTTATTTGTTAGTAAGTCCTTGTATCTAACAATATTTCCAACATTAAATACATTTGGGAGTATCAAATCTTCCACTGTTGATAACCATAGTGGTATTTTCAGATAATATTTATCTCTGACCTTCTTCCATACCAATAACAATGCATTCCTTATATAATGTCGATGAAAGTACTTATGTATCTTATTTCTACCGTACCATAAAAATGGATGCCATCCCAATTGTAATCATGACCTTCCAGTGTTAATAGTCTTGTATTTCTTAATTCAACTCATTCCTTCATCCAAGTCAATTCTGCTGCTTGGTAATACAATTCCCAATTCGGTAACCAAATCCTCCACGTAATCTCGTGTCCTGAAGCATTTTTAGGCTTATTCTTGCTTTTTTACCTTGCCAGATAAATTTCCTTATTATCTTATTAAGCTGTTGAAAATAAGTCTTTTCAATTTTTATCGGTACTGTCTGAAATATGAATAATAATCTTGGTAATATATTCATCTTCATTATTGCAATCCTTCCCATTAGTGACAATTGTAGTGTTTTATATACTTCAGCTGGTAACCCATCCGGTCCTGGTGCTTTCCCATTTTTTTGTCCTTTTATCGCTTCTGTTAATTCCATCATTGTTATTTTTTAGGTAAATCTGGTTTTCAAAATATTTTATTATCCCTTCCTCTGAAATCTTTTCTTGGGAGTAGAGTTTTTCATAGTATTTTTGAATTACTATCTTCTTTTCTTTATTTCTATAGTATAATTTCCCCTCTTCACCTGGTAAATATTTTATTATTTTCTTCTCCTTCTCTTTTTTTAGATTATATGCTAACCAGCTTCCTGGTTTGTTTGCATTTTCAAAAAAATATCTGTTTAGATGCTCTTAGTTCCATAAGCTTCTTAATTTTTTTTAGTTTGGATATCTTTTTGGAATTCTTCCTCTAAGTTCTTATACTCCTCTTCCAATCTTATGTGTTTTTGCCTTTTCTTTTTATTCTTGCTTTCCAAATAAGTTATTGCCAAACCTCTAATATAGGCTTTCAACGTATCCCACACGTTCTGAAGTGATGTAACTTCTTTATTTATTTTAAAGAAAAATTCTAATTCTTATTCCATAAACTGCTGAAAATCCTTTCATTTAATATTGTTGCATCAAAGTCCATCTTGTCTTTTTCTTCTTTCCTTTCCATATTATCGTCATTGGGCTATGGTCCGCCCAAATATTTGTACCAATATTTACTTCTTGTATATTATCTTTAAGTTCTATTGACATCCATATCATGTCTATCCTTGACCACAATAAATATCTATTTGAATAGAAGGTATATTGGTTTTCATTCAAGTGTTTTTGTCCCCAAATATCTTGAATACCCAACTCTTCTATCACTGTAAAAAAAGATTTTGGCAATATTCTTCTGGATTTTTAATTTGTCTTCATTGTTTTATAGTCCAAATTCACATTTGTTACAGCATTAAAATCACCCATTATACATACATATTCATAGTCCAATTCTAAAAATTTTCTGTGTAATCTCCGATAAAATTCTTCTTGTTTTTCATTTGGTGCATATATTGCTATCAAAAGTATTTGTTTAAAGTTCATTTTTATTTCTACCATCAGAATCCTGCCCTCTTCATCCTCAAAAGTAATTTAGGTTCTAATTTTTCTTTGATATACAACACCACTCCTCTTTTGCTTTGTTGTATCAATGATGCAAGTAGAACTCCTAACTTTGGATATTGTAATAATTTTAAATCTTGTTTTCTAATATGTACTTCTTGTAGGCATATAATGTCCATCTTCAAGCTATTTAATTTAGATAAAGTTCTGTTTCTTTTTATCTCCGCATTCAGTCCATTTACATTTAAAGATATTGCTTTAACTTCTTCTTCCATGTTTTACTTGTTACTAGTTTTTGACTTCATCGCCCTTGTCTCTCTTTTTTCCATTGGATCTTTAGATCTCGCTCCTTCTCTTAGGGCTCTTTCTTCCTTTGCTTTTTCATCTTTGTCTTTCTCTTCATCTTTTTGCTTTGTCTCTCCTATAACTCTCAAATCTTCTTCTAATGGTCCGCAAAATTGTTGATAAAATAGTTTTGCTTTTTCAGTACAGTCAAGTCTGTGTCTTTGTTCTTGCCATGTCACCAAATTTCCTTCCGGTATTAACCATCAAAACTCATTCCTTTGAGTATTAGGAACTCGCTAGAAACTGATAGTCTCTCCTCAGTTCTCTAACTCTTCTAGGTATTTGTCTTAATACCACAATATCTTTATCTTTGTGTTTCAGTGCTGTATTTCTTGCTGTTTGTAATACCTTTGTTTTCACAGCCTTCTTCGTAAATCTTACATGCCTCGGTAGTTTGTTCCACATTGCATATCTAGTGTATACTCTGAAGGCTTCATCAATCTCGTTTAAGATCTTTTCCTTGGATTGTTCTATAACTTCTGATAATATCTCAGCAATCCCCTCAGGTAAATTTTCCCTTTTTCCTCCTCTATATTTTGAAATCTTAAGTAAAACTCAGAACGCTCCATCTCCAAACATAATAATTTTCTTTTCAGTTGGTACCAATTTTTCTTCTAATTTCTCAACTTTCTTTTCTCTCATTTCAGCTTTTCCAACTTTCTGGATTCTCTCTTCATTTTTCCCAATCATGACTTTCATTTCTTTTATTTCCTGTTTTAAGTCTTCTTGAAGAGATTGTATAAAATGTCTTAATCCCATCATCTCCAAAGTTTTCTGTGTTGACGGGGGGCTTGCTGTATGGTGTAAGTGTGGTGTAAATTTCTTCATATTTATAATCCAAGTGCCTAATCTTTCCCAATAGTTGGAATAGCCAAAGAAAAAAGAAAAAAAGAAAGAAAACCAAAATCTTAATCTTTTTAGGAAATGTTTCTTTGGGGGAATGTTATTCTTTCCAGGAAATATTTTTTTCTGGAAATGGTATTCTTTTTAGGAAATTTTATTTTTGGGAAATTTTATTCTTTTCAGAAATGTTTTCTGGGGGGACTGTTATTCTTTTTAGGAAATATCTTTTTGCAGAAATGTTATCCTTTTTAGGAAATTTTTTTGTGGAAATGTTATTCTTTTTAGGAAATGTTATTTTCGGGGAATGTTATTCTTTTGAGAAATGTTTTTTTTAAGATTTTCATTTTTTTAAACAAACAAATATTTAATACAAGAGTCATTCCTTCCATGTGACATCTTGGTTTTTTCTCCAATCGGTCTTCTTTTTGTTATTTCTTCTGTCTTCGTTCTCACTGAATCAATTACAGCAATTCATCACTAAGAAAGTATTCTGATTATAGGATTTTTATATATAACTATTAATTTACTTATTTGTATCTCTTTTCTAACCAAGAGTAGAATTGATTCCATGTCTTAAAATATTCTGAATCTTCTCTTTATTAATCATCAAAGTCAATCTATTCATTTCTGCAGAATCTAAACTTTTTAAAATCCTTCCAAAGGTATTTTCTCTGCTTTCCAATGTTGTGCATAAACAATCATTGCAGCTATTATTACATGTATAATCAAATAAATATTTTCTTTGCTCATTTTTTCTGGCAGGATACCCAATAGGAACAGTTCTGGTTTTAAATCAATATATTGTTGTATCATTTCTTCCAGCCATTTCTTTATTTTATTCCAATAATTTTTAGCTTCTGGACATGTCCGTCCTACATGGTAATAAGAACCTGGTAACTGGTGACATTTCCAACATTTAGCTGATTTATCTTTAAACATTTTGGCCAGTTTCTCAGGGGTGTGTGCCATCTATAAAACATTTCATATTGATTTTCCTTATATGCAGTGAACATTGTTAATTTATAATTCCTTTCCCATAACTGTTGCCATTTATCTAGATCTCTTGAATATCCAAAATTCTTTGCCAGGCTATCATTGTTAGTTTTACTTGTTCCTCCTCCAGTCGAATGCCACGTAAAAAATTACAGATTTTTAAAATTAATTTATCCATTGTTCCTGTGAGTTTCCCACCCAACTCTGTTTTTTCTAAGTAAAAACCATATAATTTAGCATCTGTTTCATATCTTGTTTGTATCTGCATGTAGATATACCAATTCATCTCAATCCCCTGTTCTTCCAATTCTCGTTTCCCCTTCTAATCCCCCTTATTTGTTAGTAAGTCCTTGTATCTAACAATATTTCCAACATTAAATACATTTGGGAGTATCAAATCTTCCACTGTTGATAACCATAGTGGTATTTTCAGATAATATTTATCTCTGACCTTCTTCCATACCAATAACAATGCATTCCTTATATAATGTCGATGAAAGTACTTATGTATCTTATTTCTACCGTACCATAAAAATGGATGCCATCCCAATTGTAATCATGACCTTCCAGTGTTAATAGTCTTGTATTTCTTAATTCAACTCATTCCTTCATCCAAGTCAATTCTGCTGCTTGGTAATACAATTCCCAATTCGGTAACCAAATCCTCCACGTAATCTCGTGTCCTGAAGCATTTTTAGGCTTATTCTTGCTTTTTTACCTTGCCAGATAAATTTCCTTATTATCTTATTAAGCTGTTGAAAATAAGTCTTTTCAATTTTTATCGGTACTGTCTGAAATATGAATAATAATCTTGGTAATATATTCATCTTCATTATTGCAATCCTTCCCATTAGTGACAATTGTAGTGTTTTATATACTTCAGCTGGTAACCCATCCGGTCCTGGTGCTTTCCCATTTTTTTGTCCTTTTATCGCTTCTGTTAATTCCATCATTGTTATTTTTTAGGTAAATCTGGTTTTCAAAATATTTTATTATCCCTTCCTCTGAAATCTTTTCTTGGGAGTAGAGTTTTTCATAGTATTTTTGAATTACTATCTTCTTTTCTTTATTTCTATAGTATAATTTCCCCTCTTCACCTGGTAAATATTTTATTATTTTCTTCTCCTTCTCTTTTTTTAGATTATATGCTAACCAGCTTCCTGGTTTGTTTGCATTTTCAAAAAAATATCTGTTTAGATGCTCTTAGTTCCATAAGCTTCTTAATTTTTTTTAGTTTGGATATCTTTTTGGAATTCTTCCTCTAAGTTCTTATACTCCTCTTCCAATCTTATGTGTTTTTGCCTTTTCTTTTTATTCTTGCTTTCCAAATAAGTTATTGCCAAACCTCTAATATAGGCTTTCAACGTATCCCACACGTTCTGAAGTGATGTAACTTCTTTATTTATTTTAAAGAAAAATTCTAATTCTTATTCCATAAACTGCTGAAAATCCTTTCATTTAATATTGTTGCATCAAAGTCCATCTTGTCTTTTTCTTCTTTCCTTTCCATATTATCGTCATTGGGCTATGGTCCGCCCAAATATTTGTACCAATATTTACTTCTTGTATATTATCTTTAAGTTCTATTGACATCCATATCATGTCTATCCTTGACCACAATAAATATCTATTTGAATAGAAGGTATATTGGTTTTCATTCAAGTGTTTTTGTCCCCAAATATCTTGAATACCCAACTCTTCTATCACTGTAAAAAAAGATTTTGGCAATATTCTTCTGGATTTTTAATTTGTCTTCATTGTTTTATAGTCCAAATTCACATTTGTTACAGCATTAAAATCACCCATTATACATACATATTCATAGTCCAATTCTAAAAATTTTCTGTGTAATCTCCGATAAAATTCTTCTTGTTTTTCATTTGGTGCATATATTGCTATCAAAAGTATTTGTTTAAAGTTCATTTTTATTTCTACCATCAGAATCCTGCCCTCTTCATCCTCAAAAGTAATTTAGGTTCTAATTTTTCTTTGATATACAACACCACTCCTCTTTTGCTTTGTTGTATCAATGATGCAAGTAGAACTCCTAACTTTGGATATTGTAATAATTTTAAATCTTGTTTTCTAATATGTACTTCTTGTAGGCATATAATGTCCATCTTCAAGCTATTTAATTTAGATAAAGTTCTGTTTCTTTTTATCTCCGCATTCAGTCCATTTACATTTAAAGATATTGCTTTAACTTCTTCTTCCATGTTTTACTTGTTACTAGTTTTTGACTTCATCGCCCTTGTCTCTCTTTTTTCCATTGGATCTTTAGATCTCGCTCCTTCTCTTAGGGCTCTTTCTTCCTTTGCTTTTTCATCTTTGTCTTTCTCTTCATCTTTTTGCTTTGTCTCTCCTATAACTCTCAAATCTTCTTCTAATGGTCCGCAAAATTGTTGATAAAATAGTTTTGCTTTTTCAGTACAGTCAAGTCTGTGTCTTTGTTCTTGCCATGTCACCAAATTTCCTTCCGGTATTAACCATCAAAACTCATTCCTTTGAGTATTAGGAACTCGCTAGAAACTGATAGTCTCTCCTCAGTTCTCTAACTCTTCTAGGTATTTGTCTTAATACCACAATATCTTTATCTTTGTGTTTCAGTGCTGTATTTCTTGCTGTTTGTAATACCTTTGTTTTCACAGCCTTCTTCGTAAATCTTACATGCCTCGGTAGTTTGTTCCACATTGCATATCTAGTGTATACTCTGAAGGCTTCATCAATCTCGTTTAAGATCTTTTCCTTGGATTGTTCTATAACTTCTGATAATATCTCAGCAATCCCCTCAGGTAAATTTTCCCTTTTTCCTCCTCTATATTTTGAAATCTTAAGTAAAACTCAGAACGCTCCATCTCCAAACATAATAATTTTCTTTTCAGTTGGTACCAATTTTTCTTCTAATTTCTCAACTTTCTTTTCTCTCATTTCAGCTTTTCCAACTTTCTGGATTCTCTCTTCATTTTTCCCAATCATGACTTTCATTTCTTTTATTTCCTGTTTTAAGTCTTCTTGAAGAGATTGTATAAAATGTCTTAATCCCATCATCTCCAAAGTTTTCTGTGTTGACGGGGGGCTTGCTGTATGGTGTAAGTGTGGTGTAAATTTCTTCATATTTATAATCCAAGTGCCTAATCTTTCCCAATAGTTGGAATAGCCAAAGAAAAAAGAAAAAAAGAAAGAAAACCAAAATCTTAATCTTTTTAGGAAATGTTTCTTTGGGGGAATGTTATTCTTTCCAGGAAATATTTTTTTCTGGAAATGGTATTCTTTTTAGGAAATTTTATTTTTGGGAAATTTTATTCTTTTCAGAAATGTTTTCTGGGGGGACTGTTATTCTTTTTAGGAAATATCTTTTTGCAGAAATGTTATCCTTTTTAGGAAATTTTTTTGTGGAAATGTTATTCTTTTTAGGAAATGTTATTTTCGGGGAATGTTATTCTTTTGAGAAATGTTTTTTTTAAGATTTTCATTTTTTTAAACAAACAAATATTTAATACAAGAGTCATTCCTTCCATGTGACATCTTGGTTTTTTCTCCAATCGGTCTTCTTTTTGTTATTTCTTCTGTCTTCGTTCTCACTGAATCAATTACAGCAATTCATCACTAAGAAAGTATTCTGATTATAGGATTTTTATATATAACTATTAATTTACTTATTTGTATCTCTTTTCTAACCAAGAGTAGAATTGATTCCATGTCTTAAAATATTCTGAATCTTCTCTTTATTAATCATCAAAGTCAATCTATTCATTTCTGCAGAATCTAAACTTTTTAAAATCCTTCCAAAGGTATTTTCTCTGCTTTCCAATGTTGTGCATAAACAATCATTGCAGCTATTATTACATGTATAATCAAATAAATATTTTCTTTGCTCATTTTTTCTGGCAGGATACCCAATAGGAACAGTTCTGGTTTTAAATCAATATATTGTTGTATCATTTCTTCCAGCCATTTCTTTATTTTATTCCAATAATTTTTAGCTTCTGGACATGTCCGTCCTACATGGTAATAAGAACCTGGTAACTGGTGACATTTCCAACATTTAGCTGATTTATCTTTAAACATTTTGGCCAGTTTCTCAGGGGTGTGTGCCATCTATAAAACATTTCATATTGATTTTCCTTATATGCAGTGAACATTGTTAATTTATAATTCCTTTCCCATAACTGTTGCCATTTATCTAGATCTCTTGAATATCCAAAATTCTTTGCCCAGGCTATCATTGTTAGTTTTACTTGTTCCTCCTCCAGTCGAATGCCATGTAAAAAATTACAGATTTTTAAAATTAATTTATCCATTGTTCCTGTGAGTATCCCACCCAACTCTGTTTTTTCTAAGTAAAAACCATATAATTTAGCATCTGTTTCATATCTTGTTTGTATCTGCATGTAGATATACCAATTCATCTCAATCCCCTGTTCTTCCAATTCTCGTTTCCCCTTCTAATCCCCCTTATTTGTTAGTAAGTCCTTATATCTAACAATATTTCCAACATTAAATACATTTGGGTGTATCAAAGCTTCCACTGTTGATAACCATAGTGGTATTTTCAGATAATATTTATCTCTGACCTTCTTCCATACCAATAACAATGCATTCCTTATATAATGTCGATGAAAGTACTTATGTATCTTATTTCTACCGTACCATAAAAATGGATGCCATCCCAATTGTAATCATGACCTTCCAGTGTTAATAGTCTTGTATTTCTTAATTCAACCCATTCCTTCATCCAAGTCAATTCTGCTGCTTGGTAATACAATTCCCAATTCGGTAACCAAATCCTCCACGTAATCTCGTGTCCTGAAGCATTTTTAGGCTTATTCTTGCCTTTTTACCTTGCCAGATAAATTTCCTTATTATCTTATTAAGCTGTTGAAAATAAGTCTTTTCAATTTTTATCGGTACTGTCTGAAATATGAATAATAATCTTGGTAATATATTCATCTTCATTATTGCAATCCTTCCCATTAGTGACAATTGTAGTGTTTTATATACTTCAGCTGGTAACCCATCCGGTCCTGGTGCTTTCCCATTTTTTTGTCCTTTTATCGCTTCTGTTAATTCCATCATTGTTATTTTTTAGGTAAATCTGGTTTTCAAAATATTTTATTATCCCTTCCTCTGAAATCTTTTCTTGGGAGTAGAGTTTTTCATAGTATTTTTGAATTACTATCTTCTTTTCTTTATTTCTATAGTATAATTTCCCCTCTTCACCTGGTAAATATTTTATTATTTTCTTCTCCTTCTCTTTTTTTAGATTATATGCTAACCAGCTTCCTGGTTTGTTTGCATTTTCAAAAAAATATCTGTTTAGATGCTCTTAGTTCCATAAGCTTCTTAATTTTTTTTAGTTTGGATATCTTTTTGGAATTCTTCCTCTAAGTTCTTATACTCCTCTTCCAATCTTATGTGTTTTTGCCTTTTCTTTTTATTCTTGCTTTCCAAATAAGTTATTGCCAAACCTCTAATATAGGCTTTCAACGTATCCCACACGTTCTGAAGTGATGTAACTTCTTTATTTATTTTAAAGAAAAATTCTAATTCTTATTCCATAAACTGCTGAAAATCCTTTCATTTAATATTGTTGCATCAAAGTCCATCTTGTCTTTTTCTTCTTTCCTTTCCATATTATCGTCATTGGGCTATGGTCCGCCCAAATATTTGTACCAATATTTACTTCTTGTATATTATCTTTAAGTTCTATTGACATCCATATCATGTCTATCCTTGACCACAATAAATATCTATTTGAATAGAAGGTATATTGGTTTTCATTCAAGTGTTTTTGTCCCCAAATATCTTGAATACCCAACTCTTCTATCACTGTAAAAAAAGATTTTGGCAATATTCTTCTGGATTTTTAATTTGTCTTCATTGTTTTATAGTCCAAATTCACATTTGTTACAGCATTAAAATCACCCATTATACATACATATTCATAGTCCAATTCTAAAAATTTTCTGTGTAATCTCCGATAAAATTCTTCTTGTTTTTCATTTGGTGCATATATTGCTATCAAAAGTATTTGTTTAAAGTTCATTTTTATTTCTACCATCAGAATCCTGCCCTCTTCATCCTCAAAAGTAATTTAGGTTCTAATTTTTCTTTGATATACAACACCACTCCTCTTTTGCTTTGTTGTATCAATGATGCAAGTAGAACTCCTAACTTTGGATATTGTAATAATTTTAAATCTTGTTTTCTAATATGTACTTCTTGTAGGCATATAATGTCCATCTTCAAGCTATTTAATTTAGATAAAGTTCTGTTTCTTTTTATCTCCGCATTCAGTCCATTTACATTTAAAGATATTGCTTTAACTTCTTCTTCCATGTTTTACTTGTTACTAGTTTTTGACTTCATCGCCCTTGTCTCTCTTTTTTCCATTGGATCTTTAGATCTCGCTCCTTCTCTTAGGGCTCTTTCTTCCTTTGCTTTTTCATCTTTGTCTTTCTCTTCATCTTTTTGCTTTGTCTCTCCTATAACTCTCAAATCTTCTTCTAATGGTCCGCAAAATTGTTGATAAAATAGTTTTGCTTTTTCAGTACAGTCAAGTCTGTGTCTTTGTTCTTGCCATGTCACCAAATTTCCTTCCGGTATTAACCATCAAAACTCATTCCTTTGAGTATTAGGAACTCGCTAGAAACTGATAGTCTCTCCTCAGTTCTCTAACTCTTCTAGGTATTTGTCTTAATACCACAATATCTTTATCTTTGTGTTTCAGTGCTGTATTTCTTGCTGTTTGTAATACCTTTGTTTTCACAGCCTTCTTCGTAAATCTTACATGCCTCGGTAGTTTGTTCCACATTGCATATCTAGTGTATACTCTGAAGGCTTCATCAATCTCGTTTAAGATCTTTTCCTTGGATTGTTCTATAACTTCTGATAATATCTCAGCAATCCCCTCAGGTAAATTTTCCCTTTTTCCTCCTCTATATTTTGAAATCTTAAGTAAAACTCAGAACGCTCCATCTCCAAACATAATAATTTTCTTTTCAGTTGGTACCAATTTTTCTTCTAATTTCTCAACTTTCTTTTCTCTCATTTCAGCTTTTCCAACTTTCTGGATTCTCTCTTCATTTTTCCCAATCATGACTTTCATTTCTTTTATTTCCTGTTTTAAGTCTTCTTGAAGAGATTGTATAAAATGTCTTAATCCCATCATCTCCAAAGTTTTCTGTGTTGACGGGGGGCTTGCTGTATGGTGTAAGTGTGGTGTAAATTTCTTCATATTTATAATCCAAGTGCCTAATCTTTCCCAATAGTTGGAATAGCCAAAGAAAAAAGAAAAAAAGAAAGAAAACCAAAATCTTAATCTTTTTAGGAAATGTTTCTTTGGGGGAATGTTATTCTTTCCAGGAAATATTTTTTTCTGGAAATGGTATTCTTTTTAGGAAATTTTATTTTTGGGAAATTTTATTCTTTTCAGAAATGTTTTCTGGGGGGACTGTTATTCTTTTTAGGAAATATCTTTTTGCAGAAATGTTATCCTTTTTAGGAAATTTTTTTGTGGAAATGTTATTCTTTTTAGGAAATGTTATTTTCGGGGAATGTTATTCTTTTGAGAAATGTTTTTTTTAAGATTTTCATTTTTTTAAACAAACAAATATTTAATACAAGAGTCATTCCTTCCATGTGACATCTTGGTTTTTTCTCCAATCGGTCTTCTTTTTGTTATTTCTTCTGTCTTCGTTCTCACTGAATCAATTACAGCAATTCATCACTAAGAAAGTATTCTGATTATAGGATTTTTATATATAACTATTAATTTACTTATTTGTATCTCTTTTCTAACCAAGAGTAGAATTGATTCCATGTCTTAAAATATTCTGAATCTTCTCTTTATTAATCATCAAAGTCAATCTATTCATTTCTGCAGAATCTAAACTTTTTAAAATCCTTCCAAAGGTATTTTCTCTGCTTTCCAATGTTGTGCATAAACAATCATTGCAGCTATTATTACATGTATAATCAAATAAATATTTTCTTTGCTCATTTTTTCTGGCAGGATACCCAATAGGAACAGTTCTGGTTTTAAATCAATATATTGTTGTATCATTTCTTCCAGCCATTTCTTTATTTTATTCCAATAATTTTTAGCTTCTGGACATGTCCGTCCTACATGGTAATAAGAACCTGGTAACTGGTGACATTTCCAACATTTAGCTGATTTATCTTTAAACATTTTGGCCAGTTTCTCAGGGGTGTGTGCCATCTATAAAACATTTCATATTGATTTTCCTTATATGCAGTGAACATTGTTAATTTATAATTCCTTTCCCATAACTGTTGCCATTTATCTAGATCTCTTGAATATCCAAAATTCTTTGCCCAGGCTATCATTGTTAGTTTTACTTGTTCCTCCTCCAGTCGAATGCCATGTAAAAAATTACAGATTTTTAAAATTAATTTATCCATTGTTCCTGTGAGTATCCCACCCAACTCTGTTTTTTCTAAGTAAAAACCATATAATTTAGCATCTGTTTCATATCTTGTTTGTATCTGCATGTAGATATACCAATTCATCTCAATCCCCTGTTCTTCCAATTCTCGTTTCCCCTTCTAATCCCCCTTATTTGTTAGTAAGTCCTTATATCTAACAATATTTCCAACATTAAATACATTTGGGTGTATCAAAGCTTCCACTGTTGATAACCATAGTGGTATTTTCAGATAATATTTATCTCTGACCTTCTTCCATACCAATAACAATGCATTCCTTATATAATGTCGATGAAAGTACTTATGTATCTTATTTCTACCGTACCATAAAAATGGATGCCATCCCAATTGTAATCATGACCTTCCAGTGTTAATAGTCTTGTATTTCTTAATTCAACCCATTCCTTCATCCAAGTCAATTCTGCTGCTTGGTAATACAATTCCCAATTCGGTAACCAAATCCTCCACGTAATCTCGTGTCCTGAAGCATTTTTAGGCTTATTCTTGCCTTTTTACCTTGCCAGATAAATTTCCTTATTATCTTATTAAGCTGTTGAAAATAAGTCTTTTCAATTTTTATCGGTACTGTCTGAAATATGAATAATAATCTTGGTAATATATTCATCTTCATTATTGCAATCCTTCCCATTAGTGACAATTGTAGTGTTTTATATACTTCAGCTGGTAACCCATCCGGTCCTGGTGCTTTCCCATTTTTTTGTCCTTTTATCGCTTCTGTTAATTCCATCATTGTTATTTTTTAGGTAAATCTGGTTTTCAAAATATTTTATTATCCCTTCCTCTGAAATCTTTTCTTGGGAGTAGAGTTTTTCATAGTATTTTTGAATTACTATCTTCTTTTCTTTATTTCTATAGTATAATTTCCCCTCTTCACCTGGTAAATATTTTATTATTTTCTTCTCCTTCTCTTTTTTTAGATTATATGCTAACCAGCTTCCTGGTTTGTTTGCATTTTCAAAAAAATATCTGTTTAGATGCTCTTAGTTCCATAAGCTTCTTAATTTTTTTTAGTTTGGATATCTTTTTGGAATTCTTCCTCTAAGTTCTTATACTCCTCTTCCAATCTTATGTGTTTTTGCCTTTTCTTTTTATTCTTGCTTTCCAAATAAGTTATTGCCAAACCTCTAATATAGGCTTTCAACGTATCCCACACGTTCTGAAGTGATGTAACTTCTTTATTTATTTTAAAGAAAAATTCTAATTCTTATTCCATAAACTGCTGAAAATCCTTTCATTTAATATTGTTGCATCAAAGTCCATCTTGTCTTTTTCTTCTTTCCTTTCCATATTATCGTCATTGGGCTATGGTCCGCCCAAATATTTGTACCAATATTTACTTCTTGTATATTATCTTTAAGTTCTATTGACATCCATATCATGTCTATCCTTGACCACAATAAATATCTATTTGAATAGAAGGTATATTGGTTTTCATTCAAGTGTTTTTGTCCCCAAATATCTTGAATACCCAACTCTTCTATCACTGTAAAAAAAGATTTTGGCAATATTCTTCTGGATTTTTAATTTGTCTTCATTGTTTTATAGTCCAAATTCACATTTGTTACAGCATTAAAATCACCCATTATACATACATATTCATAGTCCAATTCTAAAAATTTTCTGTGTAATCTCCGATAAAATTCTTCTTGTTTTTCATTTGGTGCATATATTGCTATCAAAAGTATTTGTTTAAAGTTCATTTTTATTTCTACCATCAGAATCCTGCCCTCTTCATCCTCAAAAGTAATTTAGGTTCTAATTTTTCTTTGATATACAACACCACTCCTCTTTTGCTTTGTTGTATCAATGATGCAAGTAGAACTCCTAACTTTGGATATTGTAATAATTTTAAATCTTGTTTTCTAATATGTACTTCTTGTAGGCATATAATGTCCATCTTCAAGCTATTTAATTTAGATAAAGTTCTGTTTCTTTTTATCTCCGCATTCAGTCCATTTACATTTAAAGATATTGCTTTAACTTCTTCTTCCATGTTTTACTTGTTACTAGTTTTTGACTTCATCGCCCTTGTCTCTCTTTTTTCCATTGGATCTTTAGATCTCGCTCCTTCTCTTAGGGCTCTTTCTTCCTTTGCTTTTTCATCTTTGTCTTTCTCTTCATCTTTTTGCTTTGTCTCTCCTATAACTCTCAAATCTTCTTCTAATGGTCCGCAAAATTGTTGATAAAATAGTTTTGCTTTTTCAGTACAGTCAAGTCTGTGTCTTTGTTCTTGCCATGTCACCAAATTTCCTTCCGGTATTAACCATCAAAACTCATTCCTTTGAGTATTAGGAACTCGCTAGAAACTGATAGTCTCTCCTCAGTTCTCTAACTCTTCTAGGTATTTGTCTTAATACCACAATATCTTTATCTTTGTGTTTCAGTGCTGTATTTCTTGCTGTTTGTAATACCTTTGTTTTCACAGCCTTCTTCGTAAATCTTACATGCCTCGGTAGTTTGTTCCACATTGCATATCTAGTGTATACTCTGAAGGCTTCATCAATCTCGTTTAAGATCTTTTCCTTGGATTGTTCTATAACTTCTGATAATATCTCAGCAATCCCCTCAGGTAAATTTTCCCTTTTTCCTCCTCTATATTTTGAAATCTTAAGTAAAACTCAGAACGCTCCATCTCCAAACATAATAATTTTCTTTTCAGTTGGTACCAATTTTTCTTCTAATTTCTCAACTTTCTTTTCTCTCATTTCAGCTTTTCCAACTTTCTGGATTCTCTCTTCATTTTTCCCAATCATGACTTTCATTTCTTTTATTTCCTGTTTTAAGTCTTCTTGAAGAGATTGTATAAAATGTCTTAATCCCATCATCTCCAAAGTTTTCTGTGTTGACGGGGGGCTTGCTGTATGGTGTAAGTGTGGTGTAAATTTCTTCATATTTATAATCCAAGTGCCTAATCTTTCCCAATAGTTGGAATAGCCAAAGAAAAAAGAAAAAAAGAAAGAAAACCAAAATCTTAATCTTTTTAGGAAATGTTTCTTTGGGGGAATGTTATTCTTTCCAGGAAATATTTTTTTCTGGAAATGGTATTCTTTTTAGGAAATTTTATTTTTGGGAAATTTTATTCTTTTCAGAAATGTTTTCTGGGGGGACTGTTATTCTTTTTAGGAAATATCTTTTTGCAGAAATGTTATCCTTTTTAGGAAATTTTTTTGTGGAAATGTTATTCTTTTTAGGAAATGTTATTTTCGGGGAATGTTATTCTTTTGAGAAATGTTTTTTTTAAGATTTTCATTTTTTTAAACAAACAAATATTTAATACAAGAGTCATTCCTTCCATGTGACATCTTGGTTTTTTCTCCAATCGGTCTTCTTTTTGTTATTTCTTCTGTCTTCGTTCTCACTGAATCAATTACAGCAATTCATCACTAAGAAAGTATTCTGATTATAGGATTTTTATATATAACTATTAATTTACTTATTTGTATCTCTTTTCTAACCAAGAGTAGAATTGATTCCATGTCTTAAAATATTCTGAATCTTCTCTTTATTAATCATCAAAGTCAATCTATTCATTTCTGCAGAATCTAAACTTTTTAAAATCCTTCCAAAGGTATTTTCTCTGCTTTCCAATGTTGTGCATAAACAATCATTGCAGCTATTATTACATGTATAATCAAATAAATATTTTCTTTGCTCATTTTTTCTGGCAGGATACCCAATAGGAACAGTTCTGGTTTTAAATCAATATATTGTTGTATCATTTCTTCCAGCCATTTCTTTATTTTATTCCAATAATTTTTAGCTTCTGGACATGTCCGTCCTACATGGTAATAAGAACCTGGTAACTGGTGACATTTCCAACATTTAGCTGATTTATCTTTAAACATTTTGGCCAGTTTCTCAGGGGTGTGTGCCATCTATAAAACATTTCATATTGATTTTCCTTATATGCAGTGAACATTGTTAATTTATAATTCCTTTCCCATAACTGTTGCCATTTATCTAGATCTCTTGAATATCCAAAATTCTTTGCCCAGGCTATCATTGTTAGTTTTACTTGTTCCTCCTCCAGTCGAATGCCATGTAAAAAATTACAGATTTTTAAAATTAATTTATCCATTGTTCCTGTGAGTATCCCACCCAACTCTGTTTTTTCTAAGTAAAAACCATATAATTTAGCATCTGTTTCATATCTTGTTTGTATCTGCATGTAGATATACCAATTCATCTCAATCCCCTGTTCTTCCAATTCTCGTTTCCCCTTCTAATCCCCCTTATTTGTTAGTAAGTCCTTATATCTAACAATATTTCCAACATTAAATACATTTGGGTGTATCAAAGCTTCCACTGTTGATAACCATAGTGGTATTTTCAGATAATATTTATCTCTGACCTTCTTCCATACCAATAACAATGCATTCCTTATATAATGTCGATGAAAGTACTTATGTATCTTATTTCTACCGTACCATAAAAATGGATGCCATCCCAATTGTAATCATGACCTTCCAGTGTTAATAGTCTTGTATTTCTTAATTCAACCCATTCCTTCATCCAAGTCAATTCTGCTGCTTGGTAATACAATTCCCAATTCGGTAACCAAATCCTCCACGTAATCTCGTGTCCTGAAGCATTTTTAGGCTTATTCTTGCCTTTTTACCTTGCCAGATAAATTTCCTTATTATCTTATTAAGCTGTTGAAAATAAGTCTTTTCAATTTTTATCGGTACTGTCTGAAATATGAATAATAATCTTGGTAATATATTCATCTTCATTATTGCAATCCTTCCCATTAGTGACAATTGTAGTGTTTTATATACTTCAGCTGGTAACCCATCCGGTCCTGGTGCTTTCCCATTTTTTTGTCCTTTTATCGCTTCTGTTAATTCCATCATTGTTATTTTTTAGGTAAATCTGGTTTTCAAAATATTTTATTATCCCTTCCTCTGAAATCTTTTCTTGGGAGTAGAGTTTTTCATAGTATTTTTGAATTACTATCTTCTTTTCTTTATTTCTATAGTATAATTTCCCCTCTTCACCTGGTAAATATTTTATTATTTTCTTCTCCTTCTCTTTTTTTAGATTATATGCTAACCAGCTTCCTGGTTTGTTTGCATTTTCAAAAAAATATCTGTTTAGATGCTCTTAGTTCCATAAGCTTCTTAATTTTTTTTAGTTTGGATATCTTTTTGGAATTCTTCCTCTAAGTTCTTATACTCCTCTTCCAATCTTATGTGTTTTTGCCTTTTCTTTTTATTCTTGCTTTCCAAATAAGTTATTGCCAAACCTCTAATATAGGCTTTCAACGTATCCCACACGTTCTGAAGTGATGTAACTTCTTTATTTATTTTAAAGAAAAATTCTAATTCTTATTCCATAAACTGCTGAAAATCCTTTCATTTAATATTGTTGCATCAAAGTCCATCTTGTCTTTTTCTTCTTTCCTTTCCATATTATCGTCATTGGGCTATGGTCCGCCCAAATATTTGTACCAATATTTACTTCTTGTATATTATCTTTAAGTTCTATTGACATCCATATCATGTCTATCCTTGACCACAATAAATATCTATTTGAATAGAAGGTATATTGGTTTTCATTCAAGTGTTTTTGTCCCCAAATATCTTGAATACCCAACTCTTCTATCACTGTAAAAAAAGATTTTGGCAATATTCTTCTGGATTTTTAATTTGTCTTCATTGTTTTATAGTCCAAATTCACATTTGTTACAGCATTAAAATCACCCATTATACATACATATTCATAGTCCAATTCTAAAAATTTTCTGTGTAATCTCCGATAAAATTCTTCTTGTTTTTCATTTGGTGCATATATTGCTATCAAAAGTATTTGTTTAAAGTTCATTTTTATTTCTACCATCAGAATCCTGCCCTCTTCATCCTCAAAAGTAATTTAGGTTCTAATTTTTCTTTGATATACAACACCACTCCTCTTTTGCTTTGTTGTATCAATGATGCAAGTAGAACTCCTAACTTTGGATATTGTAATAATTTTAAATCTTGTTTTCTAATATGTACTTCTTGTAGGCATATAATGTCCATCTTCAAGCTATTTAATTTAGATAAAGTTCTGTTTCTTTTTATCTCCGCATTCAGTCCATTTACATTTAAAGATATTGCTTTAACTTCTTCTTCCATGTTTTACTTGTTACTAGTTTTTGACTTCATCGCCCTTGTCTCTCTTTTTTCCATTGGATCTTTAGATCTCGCTCCTTCTCTTAGGGCTCTTTCTTCCTTTGCTTTTTCATCTTTGTCTTTCTCTTCATCTTTTTGCTTTGTCTCTCCTATAACTCTCAAATCTTCTTCTAATGGTCCGCAAAATTGTTGATAAAATAGTTTTGCTTTTTCAGTACAGTCAAGTCTGTGTCTTTGTTCTTGCCATGTCACCAAATTTCCTTCCGGTATTAACCATCAAAACTCATTCCTTTGAGTATTAGGAACTCGCTAGAAACTGATAGTCTCTCCTCAGTTCTCTAACTCTTCTAGGTATTTGTCTTAATACCACAATATCTTTATCTTTGTGTTTCAGTGCTGTATTTCTTGCTGTTTGTAATACCTTTGTTTTCACAGCCTTCTTCGTAAATCTTACATGCCTCGGTAGTTTGTTCCACATTGCATATCTAGTGTATACGCTGAAGGCTTCATCAATCTCGTTTAAGATCTTTTCCTTGGATTGTTCTATAACTTCTGATAATATCTCAGCAATCCCCTCAGGTAAATTTTCCCTTTTTCCTCCTCTATATTTTGAAATCTTAAGTAAAACTCAGAACGCTCCATCTCCAAACATAATAATTTTCTTTTCAGTTGGTACCAATTTTTCTTCTAATTTCTCAACTTTCTTTTCTCTCATTTCAGCTTTTCCAACTTTCTGGATTCTCTCTTCATTTTTCCCAATCATGACTTTCATTTCTTTTATTTCCTGTTTTAAGTCTTCTTGAAGAGATTGTATAAAATGTCTTAATCCCATCATCTCCAAAGTTTTCTGTGTTGACGGGGGGCTTGCTGTATGGTGTAAGTGTGGTGTAAATTTCTTCATATTTATAATCCAAGTGCCTAATCTTTCCCAATAGTTGGAATAGCCAAAGAAAAAAGAAAAAAAGAAAGAAAACCAAAATCTTAATCTTTTTAGGAAATGTTTCTTTGGGGGAATGTTATTCTTTCCAGGAAATATTTTTTTCTGGAAATGGTATTCTTTTTAGGAAATTTTATTTTTGGGAAATTTTATTCTTTTCAGAAATGTTTTCTGGGGGGACTGTTATTCTTTTTAGGAAATATCTTTTTGCAGAAATGTTATCCTTTTTAGGAAATTTTTTTGTGGAAATGTTATTCTTTTTAGGAAATGTTATTTTCGGGGAATGTTATTCTTTTGAGAAATGTTTTTTTTAAGATTTTCATTTTTTTAAACAAACAAATATTTAATACAAGAGTCATTCCTTCCATGTGACATCTTGGTTTTTTCTCCAATCGGTCTTCTTTTTGTTATTTCTTCTGTCTTCGTTCTCACTGAATCAATTACAGCAATTCATCACTAAGAAAGTATTCTGATTATAGGATTTTTATATATAACTATTAATTTACTTATTTGTATCTCTTTTCTAACCAAGAGTAGAATTGATTCCATGTCTTAAAATATTCTGAATCTTCTCTTTATTAATCATCAAAGTCAATCTATTCATTTCTGCAGAATCTAAACTTTTTAAAATCCTTCCAAAGGTATTTTCTCTGCTTTCCAATGTTGTGCATAAACAATCATTGCAGCTATTATTACATGTATAATCAAATAAATATTTTCTTTGCTCATTTTTTCTGGCAGGATACCCAATAGGAACAGTTCTGGTTTTAAATCAATATATTGTTGTATCATTTCTTCCAGCCATTTCTTTATTTTATTCCAATAATTTTTAGCTTCTGGACATGTCCGTCCTACATGGTAATAAGAACCTGGTAACTGGTGACATTTCCAACATTTAGCTGATTTATCTTTAAACATTTTGGCCAGTTTCTCAGGGGTGTGTGCCATCTATAAAACATTTCATATTGATTTTCCTTATATGCAGTGAACATTGTTAATTTATAATTCCTTTCCCATAACTGTTGCCATTTATCTAGATCTCTTGAATATCCAAAATTCTTTGCCCAGGCTATCATTGTTAGTTTTACTTGTTCCTCCTCCAGTCGAATGCCATGTAAAAAATTACAGATTTTTAAAATTAATTTATCCATTGTTCCTGTGAGTATCCCACCCAACTCTGTTTTTTCTAAGTAAAAACCATATAATTTAGCATCTGTTTCATATCTTGTTTGTATCTGCATGTAGATATACCAATTCATCTCAATCCCCTGTTCTTCCAATTCTCGTTTCCCCTTCTAATCCCCCTTATTTGTTAGTAAGTCCTTATATCTAACAATATTTCCAACATTAAATACATTTGGGTGTATCAAAGCTTCCACTGTTGATAACCATAGTGGTATTTTCAGATAATATTTATCTCTGACCTTCTTCCATACCAATAACAATGCATTCCTTATATAATGTCGATGAAAGTACTTATGTATCTTATTTCTACCGTACCATAAAAATGGATGCCATCCCAATTGTAATCATGACCTTCCAGTGTTAATAGTCTTGTATTTCTTAATTCAACCCATTCCTTCATCCAAGTCAATTCTGCTGCTTGGTAATACAATTCCCAATTCGGTAACCAAATCCTCCACGTAATCTCGTGTCCTGAAGCATTTTTAGGCTTATTCTTGCCTTTTTACCTTGCCAGATAAATTTCCTTATTATCTTATTAAGCTGTTGAAAATAAGTCTTTTCAATTTTTATCGGTACTGTCTGAAATATGAATAATAATCTTGGTAATATATTCATCTTCATTATTGCAATCCTTCCCATTAGTGACAATTGTAGTGTTTTATATACTTCAGCTGGTAACCCATCCGGTCCTGGTGCTTTCCCATTTTTTTGTCCTTTTATCGCTTCTGTTAATTCCATCATTGTTATTTTTTAGGTAAATCTGGTTTTCAAAATATTTTATTATCCCTTCCTCTGAAATCTTTTCTTGGGAGTAGAGTTTTTCATAGTATTTTTGAATTACTATCTTCTTTTCTTTATTTCTATAGTATAATTTCCCCTCTTCACCTGGTAAATATTTTATTATTTTCTTCTCCTTCTCTTTTTTTAGATTATATGCTAACCAGCTTCCTGGTTTGTTTGCATTTTCAAAAAAATATCTGTTTAGATGCTCTTAGTTCCATAAGCTTCTTAATTTTTTTTAGTTTGGATATCTTTTTGGAATTCTTCCTCTAAGTTCTTATACTCCTCTTCCAATCTTATGTGTTTTTGCCTTTTCTTTTTATTCTTGCTTTCCAAATAAGTTATTGCCAAACCTCTAATATAGGCTTTCAACGTATCCCACACGTTCTGAAGTGATGTAACTTCTTTATTTATTTTAAAGAAAAATTCTAATTCTTATTCCATAAACTGCTGAAAATCCTTTCATTTAATATTGTTGCATCAAAGTCCATCTTGTCTTTTTCTTCTTTCCTTTCCATATTATCGTCATTGGGCTATGGTCCGCCCAAATATTTGTACCAATATTTACTTCTTGTATATTATCTTTAAGTTCTATTGACATCCATATCATGTCTATCCTTGACCACAATAAATATCTATTTGAATAGAAGGTATATTGGTTTTCATTCAAGTGTTTTTGTCCCCAAATATCTTGAATACCCAACTCTTCTATCACTGTAAAAAAAGATTTTGGCAATATTCTTCTGGATTTTTAATTTGTCTTCATTGTTTTATAGTCCAAATTCACATTTGTTACAGCATTAAAATCACCCATTATACATACATATTCATAGTCCAATTCTAAAAATTTTCTGTGTAATCTCCGATAAAATTCTTCTTGTTTTTCATTTGGTGCATATATTGCTATCAAAAGTATTTGTTTAAAGTTCATTTTTATTTCTACCATCAGAATCCTGCCCTCTTCATCCTCAAAAGTAATTTAGGTTCTAATTTTTCTTTGATATACAACACCACTCCTCTTTTGCTTTGTTGTATCAATGATGCAAGTAGAACTCCTAACTTTGGATATTGTAATAATTTTAAATCTTGTTTTCTAATATGTACTTCTTGTAGGCATATAATGTCCATCTTCAAGCTATTTAATTTAGATAAAGTTCTGTTTCTTTTTATCTCCGCATTCAGTCCATTTACATTTAAAGATATTGCTTTAACTTCTTCTTCCATGTTTTACTTGTTACTAGTTTTTGACTTCATCGCCCTTGTCTCTCTTTTTTCCATTGGATCTTTAGATCTCGCTCCTTCTCTTAGGGCTCTTTCTTCCTTTGCTTTTTCATCTTTGTCTTTCTCTTCATCTTTTTGCTTTGTCTCTCCTATAACTCTCAAATCTTCTTCTAATGGTCCGCAAAATTGTTGATAAAATAGTTTTGCTTTTTCAGTACAGTCAAGTCTGTGTCTTTGTTCTTGCCATGTCACCAAATTTCCTTCCGGTATTAACCATCAAAACTCATTCCTTTGAGTATTAGGAACTCGCTAGAAACTGATAGTCTCTCCTCAGTTCTCTAACTCTTCTAGGTATTTGTCTTAATACCACAATATCTTTATCTTTGTGTTTCAGTGCTGTATTTCTTGCTGTTTGTAATACCTTTGTTTTCACAGCCTTCTTCGTAAATCTTACATGCCTCGGTAGTTTGTTCCACATTGCATATCTAGTGTATACTCTGAAGGCTTCATCAATCTCGTTTAAGATCTTTTCCTTGGATTGTTCTATAACTTCTGATAATATCTCAGCAATCCCCTCAGGTAAATTTTCCCTTTTTCCTCCTCTATATTTTGAAATCTTAAGTAAAACTCAGAACGCTCCATCTCCAAACATAATAATTTTCTTTTCAGTTGGTACCAATTTTTCTTCTAATTTCTCAACTTTCTTTTCTCTCATTTCAGCTTTTCCAACTTTCTGGATTCTCTCTTCATTTTTCCCAATCATGACTTTCATTTCTTTTATTTCCTGTTTTAAGTCTTCTTGAAGAGATTGTATAAAATGTCTTAATCCCATCATCTCCAAAGTTTTCTGTGTTGACGGGGGGCTTGCTGTATGGTGTAAGTGTGGTGTAAATTTCTTCATATTTATAATCCAAGTGCCTAATCTTTCCCAATAGTTGGAATAGCCAAAGAAAAAAGAAAAAAAGAAAGAAAACCAAAATCTTAATCTTTTTAGGAAATGTTTCTTTGGGGGAATGTTATTCTTTCCAGGAAATATTTTTTTCTGGAAATGGTATTCTTTTTAGGAAATTTTATTTTTGGGAAATTTTATTCTTTTCAGAAATGTTTTCTGGGGGGACTGTTATTCTTTTTAGGAAATATCTTTTTGCAGAAATGTTATCCTTTTTAGGAAATTTTTTTGTGGAAATGTTATTCTTTTTAGGAAATGTTATTTTCGGGGAATGTTATTCTTTTGAGAAATGTTTTTTTTAAGATTTTCATTTTTTTAAACAAACAAATATTTAATACAAGAGTCATTCCTTCCATGTGACATCTTGGTTTTTTCTCCAATCGGTCTTCTTTTTGTTATTTCTTCTGTCTTCGTTCTCACTGAATCAATTACAGCAATTCATCACTAAGAAAGTATTCTGATTATAGGATTTTTATATATAACTATTAATTTACTTATTTGTATCTCTTTTCTAACCAAGAGTAGAATTGATTCCATGTCTTAAAATATTCTGAATCTTCTCTTTATTAATCATCAAAGTCAATCTATTCATTTCTGCAGAATCTAAACTTTTTAAAATCCTTCCAAAGGTATTTTCTCTGCTTTCCAATGTTGTGCATAAACAATCATTGCAGCTATTATTACATGTATAATCAAATAAATATTTTCTTTGCTCATTTTTTCTGGCAGGATACCCAATAGGAACAGTTCTGGTTTTAAATCAATATATTGTTGTATCATTTCTTCCAGCCATTTCTTTATTTTATTCCAATAATTTTTAGCTTCTGGACATGTCCGTCCTACATGGTAATAAGAACCTGGTAACTGGTGACATTTCCAACATTTAGCTGATTTATCTTTAAACATTTTGGCCAGTTTCTCAGGGGTGTGTGCCATCTATAAAACATTTCATATTGATTTTCCTTATATGCAGTGAACATTGTTAATTTATAATTCCTTTCCCATAACTGTTGCCATTTATCTAGATCTCTTGAATATCCAAAATTCTTTGCCAGGCTATCATTGTTAGTTTTACTTGTTCCTCCTCCAGTCGAATGCCACGTAAAAAATTACAGATTTTTAAAATTAATTTATCCATTGTTCCTGTGAGTTTCCCACCCAACTCTGTTTTTTCTAAGTAAAAACCATATAATTTAGCATCTGTTTCATATCTTGTTTGTATCTGCATGTAGATATACCAATTCATCTCAATCCCCTGTTCTTCCAATTCTCGTTTCCCCTTCTAATCCCCCTTATTTGTTAGTAAGTCCTTGTATCTAACAATATTTCCAACATTAAATACATTTGGGAGTATCAAATCTTCCACTGTTGATAACCATAGTGGTATTTTCAGATAATATTTATCTCTGACCTTCTTCCATACCAATAACAATGCATTCCTTATATAATGTCGATGAAAGTACTTATGTATCTTATTTCTACCGTACCATAAAAATGGATGCCATCCCAATTGTAATCATGACCTTCCAGTGTTAATAGTCTTGTATTTCTTAATTCAACTCATTCCTTCATCCAAGTCAATTCTGCTGCTTGGTAATACAATTCCCAATTCGGTAACCAAATCCTCCACGTAATCTCGTGTCCTGAAGCATTTTTAGGCTTATTCTTGCTTTTTTACCTTGCCAGATAAATTTCCTTATTATCTTATTAAGCTGTTGAAAATAAGTCTTTTCAATTTTTATCGGTACTGTCTGAAATATGAATAATAATCTTGGTAATATATTCATCTTCATTATTGCAATCCTTCCCATTAGTGACAATTGTAGTGTTTTATATACTTCAGCTGGTAACCCATCCGGTCCTGGTGCTTTCCCATTTTTTTGTCCTTTTATCGCTTCTGTTAATTCCATCATTGTTATTTTTTAGGTAAATCTGGTTTTCAAAATATTTTATTATCCCTTCCTCCGAAATCTTTTCTTGGGAGTAGAGTTTTTCATAGTATTTTTGAATTACTATCTTCTTTTCTTTATTTCTATAGTATAATTTCCCCTCTTCACCTGGTAAATATTTTATTATTTTCTTCTCCTTCTCTTTTTTTAGATTATATGCTAACCAGCTTCCTGGTTTGTTTGCATTTTCAAAAAAATATCTGTTTAGATGCTCTTAGTTCCATAAGCTTCTTAATTTTTTTTAGTTTGGATATCTTTTTGGAATTCTTCCTCTAAGTTCTTATACTCCTCTTCCAATCTTATGTGTTTTTGCCTTTTCTTTTTATTCTTGCTTTCCAAATAAGTTATTGCCAAACCTCTAATATAGGCTTTCAACGTATCCCACACGTTCTGAAGTGATGTAACTTCTTTATTTATTTTAAAGAAAAATTCTAATTCTTATTCCATAAACTGCTGAAAATCCTTTCATTTAATATTGTTGCATCAAAGTCCATCTTGCCTTTTTCTTCTTTCCTTTCCATATTATCGTCATTGGGCTATGGTCCGCCCAAATATTTGTACCAATATTTACTTCTTGTATATTATCTTTAAGTTCTATTGACATCCATATCATGTCTATCCTTGACCACAATAAATATCTATTTGAATAGAAGGTATATTGGTTTTCATTCAAGTGTTTTTGTCCCCAAATATCTTGAATACCCAACTCTTCTATCACTGTAAAAAAAGATTTTGGCAATATTCTTCTGGATTTTTAATTTGTCTTCATTGTTTTATAGTCCAAATTCACATTTGTTACAGCATTAAAATCACCCATTATACATACATATTCATAGTCCAATTCTAAAAATTTTCTGTGTAATCTCCGATAAAATTCTTCTTGTTTTTCATTTGGTGCATATATTGCTATCAAAAGTATTTGTTTAAAGTTCATTTTTATTTCTACCATCAGAATCCTGCCCTCTTCATCCTCAAAAGTAATTTAGGTTCTAATTTTTCTTTGATATACAACACCACTCCTCTTTTGCTTTGTTGTATCAATGATGCAAGTAGAACTCCTAACTTTGGATATTGTAATAATTTTAAATCTTGTTTTCTAATATGTACTTCTTGTAGGCATATAATGTCCATCTTCAAGCTATTTAATTTAGATAAAGTTCTGTTTCTTTTTATCTCCGCATTCAGTCCATTTACATTTAAAGATATTGCTTTAACTTCTTCTTCCATGTTTTACTTGTTACTAGTTTTTGACTTCATCGCCCTTGCCTCTCTTTTTTCCATTGGATCTTTAGATCTCGCTCCTTCTCTTAGGGCTCTTTCTTCCTTTGCTTTTTCATCTTTGTCTTTCTCTTCATCTTTTTGCTTTATCTCTCCTATAACTCTCAAATCTTCTTCTAATGGTCCGCAAAATTGTTGATAAAATAGTTTTGCTTTTTCAGTACAGTCAAGTCTGTGTCTTTGTTCTTGCCATGTCACCAAAATTCCTTCCGGTATTAACCATCAAAACTCATTCCTTTGAGTATTAGGAACTCGCTAGAAACTGATAGTCTCTCCTCAGTTCTCTAACTCTTCTAGCTATTTGTCTTAATATCACAATATCTTTATCTTTGTGTTTCAGTGCTGTATTTCTTGCTGTTTGTAATACCTTTGTTTTCACTGCCTTCTTCATAAATCTTACATGCCTCGGTAGTTTGTTCCACATTGCATATCTAGTGTATACTCTGAAGGGTTAATTAATCTCGTTTAAGATCTTTTCCTTGGATTGTTCTATAACTTCTGATAATATCTCAGCAATCCCCTCAGGTAAATTTTCCCTTTTTCCTCCTCTATATTTTGAAATCTTAAGTAAAACTCAGAACACTCCATCTCCAAACATAATAATTTTCTTTTCAGTTGGTACCAATTTTTCTTCTAATTTCTCAATTTTCTTTTCTCTCATTTCAGCTTTTCCAACTTTCTACATTCTCTCTTCATTTTTCCCAATCATGACTTTCATTTCTTTTATTTCCTGTTTTAAGTCTTCTTGAAGAGATTGTATAAAATGTCTTAATCCCATCATCTCCAAAGTTTTCTGTGTTGACGGGGGCTTGCTGTAGGGTGTAAGTGTGATGTAAATTTCTTCATATTTATAATCCAAGTGCCTAATCTTTCCCAATAGTTGGATTAGCCAAAAGAAAAAAGAAAAAAAGAAAGAAAACCAAAATCTTAATCTTTTTAGGAAATGTTTCTTTGGCGGAATGTTATTCTTTCCAGGAAATATTTTTTTCTGGAAATGGTATTCTTTTTAGGAAATTTTATTTTTGGGAAATTTTATTCTTTTCAGAAATGTTTTCTGGGGGGACTGTTATTCTTTTTAGGAAATATCTTTTTGCAGAAATGTTATCCTTTTAAGGAAATTTTTTTGTGGAAATGTTATTCTTTTTAGGAAATGTTATTTTCGGGGAATGTTATTCTTTTGAGAAATGTTTTTTTTAAGATTTTCATTTTTTTAAACAAACAAATATTTAATACAAGAGTCATTCCTTCCATGTGACATCTTGGTTTTTTCTCCAATCGGTCTTCTTTTTCTTATTTCTTCTGTCTTCGATCTCACTTAATCAATTACAGTAATTCATCACTAAGAAAGTCTTCTGATTATAGGATTTTTATATATAACTATTAATTTACTTATTTGTATCTCTTTTCTAACCAAGAGTAGAATTGATTCCATGTCTTAAAATATTCTGAATCTTCTCTTTATTAATCATCAAAGTCAATCTATTCATTTCTGCAGAATCTAAACTTTTTAAATTCCTTCCAAAGGTATTTTCTCTATTTTCCAATGTTGTGCATAAACAATCATTGCAGCTATTATTACATGTATAATCAAATAAATATTTTCTTTGCTCATTTTTTCTGGCAGGATACCCAATAGGAACAGTTCTGGTTTTAAATCAATACATTGTTGTATCATTTCTTCCAGCCATTTCTTTATTTTATTCCAATAATTTTTAGCTTCTGGACACGTCCGTCCTACATGGTAATAAGAACCTGGTAACTGGTGACATTTCCAACATTTAGCTGATTTATCTTTAAACATTTCTGCCAGTTTCTCAGGGGCGCCTGCCATCTATAAAACATTTCATATTGATTTTCCTTATATGCAGTGAACATTGTTAATTTATAATTCCTTTCCCATAACTGTTGCCATTTATCTAGATCTCTTGAATATCCAAAATTCTTTGCCCAGGCTATCATTGTTAGTTTTACTTGTTCCTCCTCCAGTCGAATGCCATGTAAAAAATTACAGATTTTTAAAATTAATTTATCCATTGTTCCTGTGAGTATCCCACCCAACTCTGTTTTTTCTAAGTAAAAACCATATAATTTAGCATCTTTTTCATATCTTGTTTGTATCTGCATGTAGATATACCAATTCATCTCAATCCCCTGTTCTTCCAATTCTCGTTTCCCCTTCTAATCCCCCTTATTTGTTAGTAAGTCCTTATATCTAACAATATTTCCAACATTAAATACATTTGGGTGTATCAAAGCTTCCACTGTTGATAACCATAGTGGTATTTTCAGATAATATTTATCTCTGACCTTCTTCCATACCAATAACAATGCATTCCTTATATAATGTCGATGAAAGTACTTATGTATCTTATTTCTACCGTACCATAAAAATGGATGCCATCCCAATTGTAAATCATGACCTTCCAGTGTTAATAGTCTTGTATTTCTTAATTCAACTCATTCCTTCATCCAAGTCAATTCTGCTGCCTGGTAATACAATTCCCAATTCGGTAACCAAATCCTCCACGTAATCTCGTGTCCTGAAGCATTTTTCGGCTTATTCTTGCTTTTTTCCCTTGCCAGATAAATTTCCTTATTATCTTATTAAGCTGTTGAAAATAACTCTTCAATTTTTATCGGTACTGTCTGAAATATGATAATAATCTTGCTAATATATTCATCTTCATTATTGCAATCCTTCTCATTAGTGACAATTGAAGATTCTTCCATTGCTCCAAGTCTTTCTCAATTTGTTGTTTTCATCTATAATAATTATCCTCGTTACACATCTTGAAGTAAGATAGATTCCTAAGTGTTTAACTTTTTTCACCACTTGTATATCTAAATTCTCTTCTCTCTCTCTTTTGTTTTGTTTTTTTGTAATGTTTTTCACCAGAATTTTTGTTTTAGCTTTATTTATTTGTAGACCAGACATCTTTCCATAATTCTCTATTTCTTCTAGTAATTTGGGACCTGTTGTTTGTGGTTCCTCTAAGATGAATACTAAGTCATCCGCAGAAGCTTGCAGTTTATACTCTTCTTTTTTGATTTTCATCCCTTTTTATCTCTTCATTTCGCCTAATATTTCTATTTAAAACTTCTAAGTTCAAAATAAACTGCAATGGTGATAGAGGACATCCTTGTCTAGTGCCCTTATAGATTGCTAACATTTTCTGTCATTTCTATATTCATGATTATCTTAGCAGATTGTCATAAATCGTTTTTACAGTGTTTATAAATCTGTCCCCAACGTCTGCAGTTGTTCTATCATAAATTGCCAGTTCACATTGTCAAAAGCTTTTTTGGCATCTAGAAACATCATCGCCATTTATTTTTCTGAATGTGTCTCATAATATTCCAAAGTATTCATAATTATCCTCATATTATCTCTGATTTGCCTTTTAGGTAAAAATCCATTTTGATCCATATGAATAAATTCATTTAACAGTTTTTTAAATCTATTTGCCATTATTGACACAAAAATCTTATAATCCACATCTAGCAATGAAATCGGTCTATAGTTTTTTTACCAACTGTAGTTCTGTATCCTCTTTAGGTATAAGTGTTGCATAAGCTTCTCTCCATGAGTCTGGCATTCTTGCCTTCATTACTAATTCATTAAATAGTGCCAACATTACATTACTCATCACTTCTTGTAGTGTTTTATATAGTTCAGCTGGTAACCCATCCGGTCCTGGTGCTTTCCCATTTTTTTGTCCTTTTATCGCTTCTGTTAATTCCATCATTGTTATTTTTTAGGTAAATCTGATTTTTCCAAATATTTTATTATCTCTTCCTCTGAAATCTTTTCTTGGGAGTAGAGTTTTTCATAGTATTTTTGAATTACTATCTTCTTTTCTTCATTTCTATAGTGTAATTTCCCCTCTTCACCTGGTAGATATTTTATTATTTTCTTCTCCTTCTCTTTTTTTTAGATTATATGCTACCTTCCTGGTTTGTTTGAATTTTCAAAAAAAATCTTTTTAGATGCTCTTAGTTCCATAAGCTTCTTAATTTTTTTATTTTGGATATCTTTTTGGAATTCTTCCTCTAAGTTCTTATACTCCTCTTCCAATCTTATGTGTTTTTGCCTTTTCTTTTCTTTTTATTCTTTCTTTCCAAATAAGTTATTGCCAAACCTCTAATATAGGCTTTCATCGTATCCCACACGTTCTGAAGTGATGTAACTTCTTTATTTTAAAGAAAAATTCTAATTCTTTTTCCATAAACTGCTGAAAATCCTTTCATTTAATATATTGAATCAAAGTCCATCTTGTCTTTTTCTTCTTTCCTTTCCATATTATCGTCATTGGGCTATGGTCCGCCCAAATATTTGAACCAATATTTACTTCTTGTATATTATCTATAAGTTCTATTGACATCCATATCATGTCTATCCTTGACCACGATAAATATCTATTTGAATAGAAGGTATATTGGTTTTCATTCAAGTGTTTTTGTCCCCAAATATCTTGAATACTCAACTCTTCTATCACTCTAAAAATATTTGGCAATATTCTTCTCGATTTTTAATTTGTCTTCATTGTTTTATAGTCCAAACTCACATTTGTTACAGCATTAAAATCACCCATTATACATACATATTCATAGTCCAATTCTAAAATTTTTCTGTGTAATCTCCAATAAAATTCTTCTTGTTTTTCATTTGGTGCATATATTGCTATCAAAAGTATTTGTTTAAAGTTCATTTTTATTTCTACCATCAGAATCCTGCCCTCTTCATCCTCAGAGCCTTGGTAGCACAGTGGTTTAGAGCACCCTGTTATTAACACAGCTGCCTGCAATTACTACAGGTTCGAATCTTACAGGCTCAAGGTTGACTGAGCCTTCCATCCTTTCTAAGGTAGGTTAAATGAAGACCCAGTTTGTGGGGGCAATAAGCTGACTTTGTATAAATATACAAAAGTATGAAGGCTATTGCTTAACGCATTGTAAGCCGCCCTGAGTCTCCGGAGAAGGGGGGCATATAAATCAAATTTTAAAAAAAAGTAATTTAGGTTCTAATTTTTCTTTGATATACAACACCACTCCTCTTTTGCTTTGTTGTATCAATGATGCAAATAGAACTCCTAACTTTGGATATTGTAATAATTTTAAATCTTGTTTTCTAATACGTACTTCTTGTAGGCATATAATGTCCATCTTCCAGCTATTTAATTTAGATAAAGTTCTGTTTCTTTTTATCTCCGCATTCAGTCCATTTACATTTAAAGATATTGCTTTAACTTCTTCTTCCATGTTTTACTTGTTACTAGTTTTTGACTTCATCGCCCTTGTCTCTCTTTTTTCCATTGGATCTTTAGATCTCGCTCCTTCTCTTAGGGCTCTTTCTTCCTTTGCTTTTTCATCTTTGTCTTTCTCTTCATCTTTTTGCTTTGTCTCTCCTATTCCTCCCAAATCTTCTTCTAATGGTCCGCAAAATTGTTGATAAAATAATTTTGCTTTTTCAATACAGTCAAGTCTGTGTCTTTGTTCTTGCCATGTCACCAAAATTCCTTCTGGTATTAACCATCAAAACTCACTCCTTTCAGTATTAGGAACTTGCTAGAAACTGATAGTCTCTCCTCAGTTCTCTAAGTCTTCTAGGTATTTGTCTTAATACCACAATATCTTTATCTTTGTGTTTCAGTGCTGTATTTCTTGCTGTTTGTAATACCTTTGTTTTCACTGCCTTCTTCGTAAATCTTACATGCCTCGGTAGTTTGTTCCACATTGCATATCTAGTGTATACTCTGAAGGCTTCATTAATCTCGTTTAAGATCTTTTCCTTGGATTGTTCTATAACTTCTGATAATATCTCAGCAATCCCCTCAGGTAAATTTTCCCTTTTTCCTCCTCTATATTTTGAAATCTTAAGTAAAACTCAGAACGCTCCATCTCCAAACATAATAATTTTCTTTTCAGTTGGTAGGGTGTAAGTGTGATGTAAATTTCTTCATATTTATAATCCAAGGGCCTAATCTTTCCCAATAGTTGGATTAGCCAAAAAACAAAAAGAAAAAAAGAAAGAAAACCAAAATCTTAATCTTTTTAGGAAATGTTTCTTTCGGGGAATGTTATTCTTTCCAGGAATTATTTTTTTCTGGAAATGGTATTCTTTTTAGGAAATTTTATTTTTGGGAAATTTTATTCTTTTCAGAAATGTTTTCTGGGGGGACTGTTATTCTTTTTAGGAAATATCTTTTTGCAGAAATGTTATCCTTTTTAGGAAATTTTTTTGTGGAAATGTTATTCTTTTTAGGAAATGTTATTTTCGGGGAATGTTATTCTTTTGAGAAATGTTTTTTTTAAGATTTTCATTTTTTTAAACAAACAAATATTTAATACAAGAGTCATTCCTTCCATGTGACATCTTGGTTTTTTCTCCAATCGGTCTTCTTTTTCTTATTTCTTCTGTCTTCGATCTCACTTAATCAATTACAGTAATTCATCACTAAGAAAGTCTTCTGATTATAGGATTTTTATATATAACTATTAATTTACTTATTTGTATCTCTTTTCTAACCAAGAGTAGAATTGATTCCATGTCTTAAAATATTCTGAATCTTCTCTTTATTAATCATCAAAGTCAATCTATTCATTTCTGCAGAATCTAAACTTTTTAAAATCCTTCCAAAGGTATTTTCTCTATTTTCCAATGTTGTGCATAAACAATCATTGCAGCTATTATTACATGTATAATCAAATAAATATTTTCTTTGCTCATTTTTTCTGGCAGGATACCCAATAGGAACAGTTCTGGTTTTAAATCAATACATTGTTGTATCATTTCTTCCAGCCATTTCTTTATTTTATTCCAATAATTTTTAGCTTCTGGACACGTCCGTCCTACATGGTAATAAGAACCTGGTAACTGGTGACATTTCCAACATTTAGCTGATTTATCTTTAAACATTTCTGCCAGTTTCTCAGGGGCGCCTGCCATCTATAAAACATTTCATATTGATTTTCCTTATATGCAGTGAACATTGTTAATTTATAATTCCTTTCCCATAACTGTTGCCATTTATCTAGATCTCTTGAATATCCAAAATTCTTTGCCCAGGCTATCATTGTTAGTTTTACTTGTTCCTCCTCCAGTCGAATGCCATGTAAAAAATTACAGATTTTTAAAATTAATTTATCCATTGTTCCTGTGAGTATCCCACCCAACTCTGTTTTTTCTAAGTAAAAACCATATAATTTAGCATCTTTTTCATATCTTGTTTGTATCTGCATGTAGATATACCAATTCATCTCAATCCCCTGTTCTTCCAATTCTCGTTTCCCCTTCTAATCCCCCTTATTTGTTAGTAAGTCCTTATATCTAACAATATTTCCAACATTAAATACATTTGGGTGTATCAAAGCTTCCACTGTTGATAACCATAGTGGTATTTTCAGATAATATTTATCTCTGACCTTCTTCCATACCAATAACAATGCATTCCTTATATAATGTCGATGAAAGTACTTATGTATCTTATTTCTACCGTACCATAAAAATGGATGCCATCCCAATTGTAAATCATGACCTTCCAGTGTTAATAGTCTTGTATTTCTTAATTCAACTCATTCCTTCATCCAAGTCAATTCTGCTGCCTGGTAATACAATTCCCAATTCGGTAACCAAATCCTCCACGTAATCTCGTGTCCTGAAGCATTTTTCGGCTTATTCTTGCTTTTTTCCCTTGCCAGATAAATTTCCTTATTATCTTATTAAGCTGTTGAAAATAACTCTTCAATTTTTATCGGTACTGTCTGAAATATGATAATAATCTTGCTAATATATTCATCTTCATTATTGCAATCCTTCTCATTAGTGACAATTGAAGATTCTTCCATTGCTCCAAGTCTTTCTCAATTTGTTGTTTTCATCTATAATAATTATCCTCGTTACACATCTTGAAGTAAGATAGATTCCTAAGTGTTTAACTTTTTTCACCACTTGTATATCTAAATTCTCTTCTCTCTCTCTTTTGTTTTGTTTTTTTGTAATGTTTTTCACCAGAATTTTTGTTTTAGCTTTATTTATTTGTAGACCAGACATCTTTCCATAATTCTCTATTTCTTCTAGTAATTTGGGACCTGTTGTTTGTGGTTCCTCTAAGATGAATACTAAGTCATCCGCAGAAGCTTGCAGTTTATACTCTTCTTTTTTGATTTTCATCCCTTTTTATCTCTTCATTTCGCCTAATATTTCTATTTAAAACTTCTAAGTTCAAAATAAACTGCAATGGTGATAGAGGACATCCTTGTCTAGTGCCCTTATAGATTGCTAACATTTTCTGTCATTTCTATATTCATGATTATCTTAGCAGATTGTCATAAATCGTTTTTACAGTGTTTATAAATCTGTCCCCAACGTCTGCAGTTGTTCTATCATAAATTGCCAGTTCACATTGTCAAAAGCTTTTTTGGCATCTAGAAACATCATCGCCATTTATTTTTCTGAATGTGTCTCATAATATTCCAAAGTATTCATAATTATCCTCATATTATCTCTGATTTGCCTTTTAGGTAAAAATCCATTTTGATCCATATGAATAAATTCATTTAACAGTTTTTTAAATCTATTTGCCATTATTGACACAAAAATCTTATAATCCACATCTAGCAATGAAATCGGTCTATAGTTTTTTTACCAACTGTAGTTCTGTATCCTCTTTAGGTATAAGTGTTGCATAAGCTTCTCTCCATGAGTCTGGCATTCTTGCCTTCATTACTAATTCATTAAATAGTGCCAACATTACATTACTCATCACTTCTTGTAGTGTTTTATATAGTTCAGCTGGTAACCCATCCGGTCCTGGTGCTTTCCCATTTTTTTGTCCTTTTATCGCTTCTGTTAATTCCATCATTGTTATTTTTTAGGTAAATCTGATTTTTCCAAATATTTTATTATCTCTTCCTCTGAAATCTTTTCTTGGGAGTAGAGTTTTTCATAGTATTTTTGAATTACTATCTTCTTTTCTTCATTTCTATAGTGTAATTTCCCCTCTTCACCTGGTAGATATTTTATTATTTTCTTCTCCTTCTCTTTTTTTTAGATTATATGCTACCTTCCTGGTTTGTTTGAATTTTCAAAAAAAATCTTTTTAGATGCTCTTAGTTCCATAAGCTTCTTAATTTTTTTATTTTGGATATCTTTTTGGAATTCTTCCTCTAAGTTCTTATACTCCTCTTCCAATCTTATGTGTTTTTGCCTTTTCTTTTCTTTTTATTCTTTCTTTCCAAATAAGTTATTGCCAAACCTCTAATATAGGCTTTCATCGTATCCCACACGTTCTGAAGTGATGTAACTTCTTTATTTTAAAGAAAAATTCTAATTCTTTTTCCATAAACTGCTGAAAATCCTTTCATTTAATATATTGAATCAAAGTCCATCTTGTCTTTTTCTTCTTTCCTTTCCATATTATCGTCATTGGGCTATGGTCCGCCCAAATATTTGAACCAATATTTACTTCTTGTATATTATCTATAAGTTCTATTGACATCCATATCATGTCTATCCTTGACCACGATAAATATCTATTTGAATAGAAGGTATATTGGTTTTCATTCAAGTGTTTTTGTCCCCAAATATCTTGAATACTCAACTCTTCTATCACTCTAAAAATATTTGGCAATATTCTTCTCGATTTTTAATTTGTCTTCATTGTTTTATAGTCCAAACTCACATTTGTTACAGCATTAAAATCACCCATTATACATACATATTCATAGTCCAATTCTAAAATTTTTCTGTGTAATCTCCAATAAAATTCTTCTTGTTTTTCATTTGGTGCATATATTGCTATCAAAAGTATTTGTTTAAAGTTCATTTTTATTTCTACCATCAGAATCCTGCCCTCTTCATCCTCAGAGCCTTGGTAGCACAGTGGTTTAGAGCACCCTGTTATTAACACAGCTGCCTGCAATTACTACAGGTTCGAATCTTACAGGCTCAAGGTTGACTGAGCCTTCCATCCTTTCTAAGGTAGGTTAAATGAAGACCCAGTTTGTGGGGGCAATAAGCTGACTTTGTATAAATATACAAAAGTATGAAGGCTATTGCTTAACGCATTGTAAGCCGCCCTGAGTCTCCGGAGAAGGGGGGCATATAAATCAAATTTTAAAAAAAAGTAATTTAGGTTCTAATTTTTCTTTGATATACAACACCACTCCTCTTTGCTCCTCCTCCTGCTTTGTTGTATCAATGATGCAAATAGAACTCCTAACTTTGGATATTGTAATAATTTTAAATCTTGTTTTCTAATACGTACTTCTTGTAGGCATATAATGTCCATCTTCCAGCTATTTAATTTAGATAAAGTTCTGTTTCTTTTTATCTCCGCATTCAGTCCATTTACATTTAAAGATATTGCTTTAACTTCTTCTTCCATGTTTTACTTGTTACTAGTTTTTGACTTCATCGCCCTTGTCTCTCTTTTTTCCATTGGATCTTTAGATCTCGCTCCTTCTCTTAGGGCTCTTTCTTCCTTTGCTTTTTCATCTTTGTCTTTCTCTTCATCTTTTTGCTTTGTCTCTCCTATTCCTCCCAAATCTTCTTCTAATGGTCCGCAAAATTGTTGATAAAATAATTTTGCTTTTTCAATACAGTCAAGTCTGTGTCTTTGTTCTTGCCATGTCACCAAAATTCCTTCTGGTATTAACCATCAAAACTCACTCCTTTCAGTATTAGGAACTTGCTAGAAACTGATAGTCTCTCCTCAGTTCTCTAAGTCTTCTAGGTATTTGTCTTAATACCACAATATCTTTATCTTTGTGTTTCAGTGCTGTATTTCTTGCTGTTTGTAATACCTTTGTTTTCACTGCCTTCTTCGTAAATCTTACATGCCTCGGTAGTTTGTTCCACATTGCATATCTAGTGTATACTCTGAAGGCTTCATTAATCTCGTTTAAGATCTTTTCCTTGGATTGTTCTATAACTTCTGATAATATCTCAGCAATCCCCTCAGGTAAATTTTCCCTTTTTCCTCCTCTATATTTTGAAATCTTAAGTAAAACTCAGAACGCTCCATCTCCAAACATAATAATTTTCTTTTCAGTTGGTAGGGTGTAAGTGTGATGTAAATTTCTTCATATTTATAATCCAAGGGCCTAATCTTTCCCAATAGTTGGATTAGCCAAAAAACAAAAAGAAAAAAAGAAAGAAAACCAAAATCTTAATCTTTTTAGGAAATGTTTCTTTCGGGGAATGTTATTCTTTCCAGGAATTATTTTTTTCTGGAAATGGTATTCTTTTTAGGAAATTTTATTTTTGGGAAATTTTATTCTTTTCAGAAATGTTTTCTGGGGGGACTGTTATTCTTTTTAGGAAATATCTTTTTGCAGAAATGTTATCCTTTTTAGGAAATTTTTTTGTGGAAATGTTATTCTTTTTAGGAAATGTTATTTTCGGGGAATGTTATTCTTTTGAGAAATGTTTTTTTTAAGATTTTCATTTTTTTAAACAAACAAATATTTAATACAAGAGTCATTCCTTCCATGTGACATCTTGGTTTTTTCTCCAATCGGTCTTCTTTTTCTTATTTCTTCTGTCTTCGATCTCACTTAATCAATTACAGTAATTCATCACTAAGAAAGTCTTCTGATTATAGGATTTTTATATATAACTATTAATTTACTTATTTGTATCTCTTTTCTAACCAAGAGTAGAATTGATTCCATGTCTTAAAATATTCTGAATCTTCTCTTTATTAATCATCAAAGTCAATCTATTCATTTCTGCAGAATCTAAACTTTTTAAAATCCTTCCAAAGGTATTTTCTCTATTTTCCAATGTTGTGCATAAACAATCATTGCAGCTATTATTACATGTATAATCAAATAAATATTTTCTTTGCTCATTTTTTCTGGCAGGATACCCAATAGGAACAGTTCTGGTTTTAAATCAATACATTGTTGTATCATTTCTTCCAGCCATTTCTTTATTTTATTCCAATAATTTTTAGCTTCTGGACACGTCCGTCCTACATGGTAATAAGAACCTGGTAACTGGTGACATTTCCAACATTTAGCTGATTTATCTTTAAACATTTCTGCCAGTTTCTCAGGGGCGCCTGCCATCTATAAAACATTTCATATTGATTTTCCTTATATGCAGTGAACATTGTTAATTTATAATTCCTTTCCCATAACTGTTGCCATTTATCTAGATCTCTTGAATATCCAAAATTCTTTGCCCAGGCTATCATTGTTAGTTTTACTTGTTCCTCCTCCAGTCGAATGCCATGTAAAAAATTACAGATTTTTAAAATTAATTTATCCATTGTTCCTGTGAGTATCCCACCCAACTCTGTTTTTTCTAAGTAAAAACCATATAATTTAGCATCTTTTTCATATCTTGTTTGTATCTGCATGTAGATATACCAATTCATCTCAATCCCCTGTTCTTCCAATTCTCGTTTCCCCTTCTAATCCCCCTTATTTGTTAGTAAGTCCTTATATCTAACAATATTTCCAACATTAAATACATTTGGGTGTATCAAAGCTTCCACTGTTGATAACCATAGTGGTATTTTCAGATAATATTTATCTCTGACCTTCTTCCATACCAATAACAATGCATTCCTTATATAATGTCGATGAAAGTATTTATGTATCTTATTTCTACCGTACCATAAAAATGGATGCCATCCCAATTGTAAATCATGACCTTCCAGTGTTAATAGTCTTGTATTTCTTAATTCAACTCATTCCTTCATCCAAGTCAATTCTGCTGCCTGGTAATACAATTCCCAATTCGGTAACCAAATCCTCCACGTAATCTCGTGTCCTGAAGCATTTTTCGGCTTATTCTTGCTTTTTTCCCTTGCCAGATAAATTTCCTTATTATCTTATTAAGCTGTTGAAAATAACTCTTCAATTTTTATCGGTACTGTCTGAAATATGATAATAATCTTGCTAATATATTCATCTTCATTATTGCAATCCTTCTCATTAGTGACAATTGAAGATTCTTCCATTGCTCCAAGTCTTTCTCGATTTGTTGTTTTCATCTATAATAATTATCCTCGTTACACATCTTGAAGTAAGATAGATTCCTAAGTGTTTAACTTTTTTCACCACTTGTATATCTAAATTCTCTTCTCTCTCTCTTTTGTTTTGTTTTTTTGTAATGTTTTTCACCAGAATTTTTGTTTTAGCTTTATTTATTTGTAGACCAGACATCTTTCCATAATTCTCTATTTCTTCTAGTAATTTGGGACCTGTTGTTTGTGGTTCCTCTAAGATGAATACTAAGTCATCCGCAGAAGCTTGCAGTTTATACTCTTCTTTTTTGATTTTCATCCCTTTTTATCTCTTCATTTCGCCTAATATTTCTATTTAAAACTTCTAAGTTCAAAATAAACTGCAATGGTGATAGAGGACATCCTTGTCTAGTGCCCTTATAGATTGCTAACATTTTCTGTCATTTCTATATTCATGATTATCTTAGCAGATTGTCATAAATCGTTTTTACAGTGTTTATAAATCTGTCCCCAACGTCTGCAGTTGTTCTATCATAAATTGCCAGTTCACATTGTCAAAAGCTTTTTTGGCATCTAGAAACATCATCGCCATTTATTTTTCTGAATGTGTCTCATAATATTCCAAAGTATTCATAATTATCCTCATATTATCTCTGATTTGCCTTTTAGGTAAAAATCCATTTTGATCCATATGAATAAATTCATTTAACAGTTTTTTAAATCTATTTGCCATTATTGACACAAAAATCTTATAATCCACATCTAGCAATGAAATCGGTCTATAGTTTTTTTACCAACTGTAGTTCTGTATCCTCTTTAGGTATAAGTGTTGCATAAGCTTCTCTCCATGAGTCTGGCATTCTTGCCTTCATTACTAATTCATTAAATAGTGCCAACATTACATTACTCATCACTTCTTGTAGTGTTTTATATAGTTCAGCTGGTAACCCATCCGGTCCTGGTGCTTTCCCATTTTTTTGTCCTTTTATCGCTTCTGTTAATTCCATCATTGTTATTTTTTAGGTAAATCTGATTTTTCCAAATATTTTATTATCTCTTCCTCTGAAATCTTTTCTTGGGAGTAGAGTTTTTCATAGTATTTTTGAATTACTATCTTCTTTTCTTCATTTCTATAGTGTAATTTCCCCTCTTCACCTGGTAGATATTTTATTATTTTCTTCTCCTTCTCTTTTTTTTAGATTATATGCTACCTTCCTGGTTTGTTTGAATTTTCAAAAAAAATCTTTTTAGATGCTCTTAGTTCCATAAGCTTCTTAATTTTTTTATTTTGGATATCTTTTTGGAATTCTTCCTCTAAGTTCTTATACTCCTCTTCCAATCTTATGTGTTTTTGCCTTTTCTTTTCTTTTTATTCTTTCTTTCCAAATAAGTTATTGCCAAACCTCTAATATAGGCTTTCATCGTATCCCACACGTTCTGAAGTGATGTAACTTCTTTATTTTAAAGAAAAATTCTAATTCTTTTTCCATAAACTGCTGAAAATCCTTTCATTTAATATATTGAATCAAAGTCCATCTTGTCTTTTTCTTCTTTCCTTTCCATATTATCGTCATTGGGCTATGGTCCGCCCAAATATTTGAACCAATATTTACTTCTTGTATATTATCTATAAGTTCTATTGACATCCATATCATGTCTATCCTTGACCACGATAAATATCTATTTGAATAGAAGGTATATTGGTTTTCATTCAAGTGTTTTTGTCCCCAAATATCTTGAATACTCAACTTTTCTATCACTCTAAAAATATTTGGCAATATTCTTCTCGATTTTTAATTTGTCTTCATTGTTTTATAGTCCAAACTCACATTTGTTACAGCATTAAAATCACCCATTATACATACATATTCATAGTCCAATTCTAAAATTTTTCTGTGTAATCTCCAATAAAATTCTTCTTGTTTTTCATTTGGTGCATATATTGCTATCAAAAGTATTTGTTTAAAGTTCATTTTTATTTCTACCATCAGAATCCTGCCCTCTTCATCCTCAGAGCCTTGGTAGCACAGTGGTTTAGAGCACCCTGTTATTAACACAGCTGCCTGCAATTACTACAGGTTCGAATCTTACAGGCTCAAGGTTGACTGAGCCTTCCATCCTTTCTAAGGTAGGTTAAATGAAGACCCAGTTTGTGGGGGCAATAAGCTGACTTTGTATAAATATACAAAAGTATGAAGGCTATTGCTTAACGCATTGTAAGCCGCCCTGAGTCTCCGGAGAAGGGGGGCATATAAATCAAATTTTTAAAAAAAGTAATTTAGGTTCTAATTTTTCTTTGATATACAACACCACTCCTCTTTGCTCCTCCTCCTGCTTTGTTGTATCAATGATGCAAATAGAACTCCTAACTTTGGATATTGTAATAATTTTAAATCTTGTTTTCTAATACGTACTTCTTGTAGGCATATAATGTCCATCTTCCAGCTATTTAATTTAGATAAAGTTCTGTTTCTTTTTATCTCCGCATTCAGTCCATTTACATTTAAAGATATTGCTTTAACTTCTTCTTCCATGTTTTACTTGTTACTAGTTTTTGACTTCATCGCCCTTGTCTCTCTTTTTTCCATTGGATCTTTAGATCTCGCTCCTTCTCTTAGGGCTCTTTCTTCCTTTGCTTTTTCATCTTTGTCTTTCTCTTCATCTTTTTGCTTTGTCTCTCCTATTCCTCCCAAATCTTCTTCTAATGGTCCGCAAAATTGTTGATAAAATAATTTTGCTTTTTCAATACAGTCAAGTCTGTGTCTTTGTTCTTGCCATGTCACCAAAATTCCTTCCGGTATTAACCATCAAAACTCACTCCTTTGAGTATTAGGAACTTGCTAGAAACTGATAGTCTCTCCTCAGTTCTCTAAGTCTTCTAGGTATTTGTCTTAATACCACAATATCTTTATCTTTGTGTTTCAGTGCTGTATTTCTTGCTGTTTGTAATACCTCTGTTTTCACTGCCTTCTTCATAAATCTTACATGCCTCGGTACTCTGTTCCACATTGAATATCTAGTATATACTCGGAAGGCTTCGTCAATCTAGTTTAAGATCTTTTCCTTGGATTGTTCCAAAACTTCTGATACTATCTCAGCAATCACCTCAGGTATATTTTCCTTTTCCTCCTCTATATTCTGAAATCTTAAGTTAAACTCAGAACGCTCCATCTCCAAACATAATAATTTTCTTTTCAGTTGGTACAAATTTTTCTTCTAATTTCTCAACTTTCTTTTCTGTCATTTCAGCTTTTCCAACTTTCTGGATTCTCTCTTCATTTTTCCCAATCATGGCTTTCATTTCTTTTATTTCCTGTTTTAAGTCTTCTTGAAGAGATTGTATAAAATGTCTTAATCCCATCATCTCCAAAGTTTTCTGTGTTGACGGGGGGCTTGCTGTAGGGTGTAAGTGTGATGTAAATTTCTTCATATTTATAATCCAAGTGCCTAATCTTTCCCAATAGTTGGATTAGCCAAAAAAGAAAAAGAAAAAAAGAAAGAAAACCAAAATCTTAATCTTTTTAGGAAATGTTTCTTTCGGGGAATGTTATTCTTTCCAGGAATTATTTTTTTCTGGAAATGGTATTCTTTTTAGGAAATTTTATTTTTGGGAAATTTTATTCTTTTCAGAAATGTTTTCTGGGGGGACTGTTATTCTTTTTAGGAAATATCTTTTTGCAGAAATGTTATCCTTTTTAGGAAATTTTTTTGTGGAAATGTTATTCTTTTTAGGAAATGTTATTTTCGGGGAATGTTATTCTTTTGAGAAATGTTTTTTTTAAGATTTTCATTTTTTTAAACAAATAAATATTTAATACAAGAGTCATTCCTTCCATGTGACATCTTGGTTTTTTCTCCAATCGGTCTTCTTTTTCTTATTTCTTCTGTCTTTGATCTCACTTAATCAATTACAGTAATTCATCACTAAGAAAGTCTTCTGATTATAGGATTTTTATATATAACTATTAATTTACTTATTTGTATCTCTTTTCTAACCAAGAGTAGAATTGATTCCATGTCTTAAAATATTCTGAATCTTCTCTTTATTAATCATCAAAGTCAATCTATTCATTTCTGCAGAATCTAAACTTTTTAAAATCCTTCCAAAGGTATTTTCTCTATTTTCCAATGTTGTGCATAAACAATCATTGCAGCTATTATTACATGTATAATCAAATAAATATTTTCTTTGCTCATTTTTTCTGGCAGGATACCCAATAGGAACAGTTCTGGTTTTAAATCAATACATTGTTGTATCATTTCTTCCAGCCATTTCTTTATTTTATTCCAATAATTTTTAGCTTCTGGACACGTCCGTCCTACATGGTAATAAGAACCTGGTGGTAACTGGTGACATTTCCAACATTTAGCTGATTTATCTTTAAACATTTCTGCCAGTTTCTCAGGGGCGCCTGCCATCTATAAAACATTTCATATTGATTTTCCTTATATGCAGTGAACATTGTTAATTTATAATTCCTTTCCCATAACTGTTGCCATTTATCTAGATCTCTTGAATATCCAAAATTCTTTGCCCAGGCTATCATTGTTAGTTTTACTTGTTCCTCCTCCAGTCGAATGCCATGTAAAAAATTACAGATTTTTAAAATTAATTTATCCATTGTTCCTGTGAGTATCCCACCCAACTCTGTTTTTTCTAAGTAAAAACCATATAATTTAGCATCTTTTTCATATCTTGTTTGTATCTGCATGTAGATATACCAATTCATCTCAATCCCCTGTTCTTCCAATTCTCGTTTCCCCTTCTAATCCCCCTTATTTGTTAGTAAGTCCTTATATCTAACAATATTTCCAACATTAAATACATTTGGGTGTATCAAAGCTTCCACTGTTGATAACCATAGTGGTATTTTCAGATAATATTTATCTCTGACCTTCTTCCATACCAATAACAATGCATTCCTTATATAATGTCTATGAAAGTATTTATGTATCTTATTTCTACCGTACCATAAAAATGGATGCCATCCCAATTGTAAATCATGACCTTCCAGTGTTAATAGTCTTGTATTTCTTAATTCAACTCATTCCTTCATCCAAGTCAATTCTGCTGCCTGGTAATACAATTCCCAATTCGGTAACCAAATCCTCCACATAATCTCGTGTCCTGAAGCATTTTTCGGCTTATTCTTGCTTTTTTCCCTTGCCAGATAAATTTCCTTATTATCTTATTAAGCTGTTGAAAATAACTCTTCAATTTTTATCGGTACTGTCTGAAATATGATAATAATCTTGCTAATATATTCATCTTCATTATTGCAATCCTTCTCATTAGTGACAATTGAAGATTCTTCCATTGCTCCAAGTCTTTCTCGATTTGTTGTTTTCATCTATAATAATTATCCTCGTTACACATCTTGAAGTAAGATAGATTCCTAAGATAGATAATTTTAAATCTTGTTTTCTAATACGTACTTCTTGTAGGCATATAATGTCCATCTTCCAGCTATTTAATTTAGATAAAGTTCTGTTTCTTTTTATCTCCGCATTCAGTCCATTTACATTTAAAGATATTGCTTTAACTTCTTCTTCCATGTTTTACTTGTTACTAGTTTTTGACTTCATCGCCCTTGTCTCTCTTTTTTCCATTGGATCTTTAGATCTCGCTCCTTCTCTTAGGGCTCTTTCTTCCTTTGCTTTTTCATCTTTGTCTTTCTCTTCATCTTTTTGCTTTGTCTCTCCTATTCCTCCCAAATCTTCTTCTAATGGTCCGCAAAATTGTTGATAAAATAATTTTGCTTTTTCAATACAGTCAAGTCTGTGTCTTTGTTCTTGCCATGTCACCAAAATTCCTTCCGGTATTAACCATCAAAACTCACTCCTTTGAGTATTAGGAACTTGCTAGAAACTGATAGTCTCTCCTCAGTTCTCTAAGTCTTCTAGGTATTTGTCTTAATACCACAATATCTTTATCTTTGTGTTTCAGTGCTGTATTTCTTGCTGTTTGTAATACCTCTGTTTTCACTGCCTTCTTCATAAATCTTACATGCCTCGGTACTCTGTTCCACATTGAATATCTAGTATATACTCGGAAGGCTTCGTCAATCTAGTTTAAGATCTTTTCCTTGGATTGTTCCAAAACTTCTGATACTATCTCAGCAATCACCTCAGGTAAATTTTCCTTTTCCTCCTCTATATTCTGAAATCTTAAGTTAAACTCAGAACGCTCCATCTCCAAACATAATAATTTTCTTTTCAGTTGGTACAAATTTTTCTTCTAATTTCTCAACTTTCTTTTCTGTCATTTCAGCTTTTCCAACTTTCTGGATTCTCTCTTCATTTTTCCCAATCATGGCTTTCATTTCTTTTATTTCCTGTTTTAAGTCTTCTTGAAGAGATTGTATAAAATGTCTTAATCCCATCATCTCCAAAGTTTTCTGTGTTGACGGGGGGCTTGCTATAGGGTGTAAGTGTGATGTAAATTTCTTCATATTTATAATCCAAGTGCCTAATCTTTCCCAATAGTTGGATTAGCCAAAAAAAAAGAAAGAAAAGAAAGAAAACGAAAATCTTAATCTTTTTAGGAAATGTTTCTTTGGGGGAATGTTATTCTTTCCAGGAAATATTTTTTTCTGGAAATGGTATTCTTTTTAGGAAATTTTATTTTTGGGAGATGTTCTTTTTAGGAAATGTTATTTTCGGGAAATTTTATTCTTTTCAGAAATATTTTCTGGGGGGAATGTTATTCTTTTTAGGAAATACCTTTTTGCGGAAATGTTATGCTTTTTAGGAAATTTGTTTGTGGAAATGTTATTCTTTTTAGGAAATGTTATTTTCGGGAAATGTTATTCTTTTCAGAAATGTTTTTGGGGGGAGTGTTATTCTTTTTAGGAAATGTTTTTTGGGGGAATGTTATTCTTTTCAAAAATGTTTTTTTTTGTGGGGTTATTCTTTTAGGAAATGTTTTTTTGGAGGAATGTTATTCTTTTCAGGAAATGTTTTTTTTTTTTACTTTTTAAACAAACAAACATATCAGTCATTCCTTCTATGTGACATCTTGGTTTTGTCTCCAATCGGTCTTCTTTTTGTTATTTCTTCTGTCTTCATTCTCATTGAATCAATTACAATGTGAAAATGTTTTATTTTTATGAAATATTATTTCCTAATAATATTATAATATTTTAGGAAATATTATTTCCTAATAATATTAAATATTATTTTTGAGAGAACGTTATTCTTTCCAGAAATGTTATTTTCGGGGAATCTTATTCGTTTGAGAAATGTTTTTTTTAGAGAAATATTAGTTTTAGGAAATGTTTTTTGGGGGAATGTTATTCTTTTTTTGGAAATATTTTTTTAAGTTTTTCATTTTATAAACAAACAATCATTTAATACAAGAGTCATTCCTTCCATGTGACATCTTGGTTTTTTCTCCAATCGGTCTTCTTTTTGTTATTCCTTCTGTCTTCATTCTCATCGAATCAATTACAACAATTCATCACTAACAAAGTATTCTGATTATAGGATTTTTATATATAACTATTAATTTACTTATCTGTATCTCTTTTCTAACCAAGAATAGAATTGATTCCATGTCTTAAAATATTCTGAATCTTCTTTTTCTTTAATCATCAAAGTCAATCTATTCATTTCTGTAGAATCTAAACTTTTTAAAATCTTCCCAAAGGTATTTTCTCTGCTTTCCAATGTTGTGCAGCTATTATTATATGTATAATCAAATAAATATTTTCTTTGCTAATTTTTTTTGGCAGGATACTCAATAGGAACAGGTCTGGTTTTAAATCAATATGTTATTGTATCATTTCTTCCAGCCATTTCTTTATTTTATTCCAATAATTTTTAGTTTCTCGACATATCCACCCTTATATGGTAATAAGTACCTGGTTCCTGGTGACATTTCCATTATTAACTGATTTATCTTTCTCTTCTAGATTTATCTTTTAATGTTATTCTTTTTAGGAAATTTTTTTGGGGGAATGTTATTCTTTTTAGGAAATGTTTTTTGGGGGAAATAATTTTTTCAGATTTGCCCAAGCTTTGTGAGATTTTGTGTGTAAGTATGATTACTGATTTTTGAAGTTGTATAATTTTTGTGAGGTGGTTGCTTCTTTCAGCAAGCTGCAAGAAGGTTTTATGTGAAGGCATTTTATGTGACTCAATAGCAGCTTTCATATATTCAGCTTTGTGCAGCTTTGTGAGCTCCTGCAACCTGATGGGTTCTGATGTGTTTCTGATTGCCCTAGGTGTTTTTTTCCTGTTTACCTGGGTTAATCTTGTCCTAAGTCTTTTGTCTTTCCTATCCTGGGCATTAATTCTGCCATGAAAGAGGAAATGGGGAATTAGGCAACTTCTTTATTCTGAACATATGGGGTTCATTTTTGAAAACCCCCTCTTCACCTCTGCTGAACTCACAGCAATTGTTCTGACAATATATGTAGCTTTTTTAAATTTTAAAATATCAGTATTTTTTTAATACTGTCATGAATTGCATAGTTCTTTGAATCTTTTAATACATTTTCTACAAAATCTCTGTAATCGTTCATATTAATTTCATAATTAAAAATTTCATCAAATTCAAGCAATTGTTCTTCTGCTTCTGGCCATGGAACTACTGCTGCTCTACTCCATGCTCTGGCCATGGAACTACTATTACTGTTCTTCTGCTTCTGGCTATGGAACTACTACATCTTCAATATTCCAGTAATCTGGCTCCAAAAAAGTAAGAAATTGTAATTTATTTGAGTCTTGCAATTGGCTATCTGTTTTTAGATGTTCACAATCCTTGACTTTCTCCTTAAGTAATTCATGGAAAATATATTACCAAAAATAAAATTCAAACAAGTTGTGCAAGTGATAAGGAAAATATATAACTTTGCCATTTGAAAATGTAAGCGGAATGTTTTTGCTTCATTTTAATTTGAACTGCTAGCCCACTTTTTTTCAAACTCCTATATCTCACCATATGATTAGATGTGCCTGCCAACATTCCCTCTTCAACTCACCTATTAAGGGACTGAAACAATAAGCAGGACTGATTGGGATATCTTTAATTACAGATTGAGGTAGATTAGATGAGAAGACAATGGGAAGATAATATTACTTGCAGTTAGAGTCCCTTTCTACAGTAGACCCTCCAATGCATGCATTCCTCCACAATCAAAGACTACAGAACTTACCTTTAAGAATGAGGGCAGCAACAATGTCATAGCTTCAGCCTTCACATGCATGTAACTCAATTCATCTAGCTGAATGCAATGCTGTTTTATTTGGATGATCTTCCTGGCAACTGATGGGGAAAAGCCATGGAAGAGACATATTCAAACCAAACCAGTCTTTTCTATCTGCATCTCTTGTGCCAGTTCAACAATCCCTAATTAATTTTCTCATTCAAAATTTTTGGACCATCTCTGTTATGTATTGTATATAGTACATAGTTGTCAGTTGAAGTTCTCATTCTGGTCCTCTGTTGGATCAGGAAAATACTCTCTCCTGGTGAAATGTAAAATTTGTTACTACCGGTTCTGTGGTGTGGCTTGGTGGGGAGGTGTAATGTGACTGGATGGGCATGGCCAGCTTTTTTTATTTTACTTTTAAAAGCATTTTTTCTATAACCTCTTCGGCCCGAAGAGGTTGTAAAAAAAAATGCTTTTAAAAGGCTCTGATGATCCCTGAGTTGCCTGATTGTCAGAGGCTTTTGTTTTCTTTTAAAAGCATTTTTTTTTCTTTTAAAAGAAAGAAATAGGTTCACCCATTTGACTGGGGGCCTGGACGTGTCCTCAGTGAAGCCGCCGCCAAGATCCAGAGGGAAGCCTTTCTCCTACACGCTCATCTCGCAGACAGGACCCGGCCGGCAGGAGTGGAGTGCTCTGGCTGCAACCACGGGAAAGGCCCGTCAGAGGTGAGAAGGGACGCTTTTTGGCCAGGAAAGGCAAGGGAAAGCCGAGATGACCACCGCCACCCCACCGCGTCCCAACCTGGATATGGGGCCGGAGTGTCAAAAATAAAGTATCAAAAAGTCCCGAAAACTTTTGGCACCGTTTTGGTGGGGGTGGCTTGGTAGGGGGTGTCATGTGACTGAGTGCATGAGTGACATCAAGTTGGCCATGCCCACTTAGTCATGCACCTCCCTAGCCACTCTCCAGAATCAGTAGTAAAATTTTTTAGAACCCACCTCTGATGGTAGTGCCAAAAATACAAAAGGGAGGGTTCCTGAAGTTAGAACTTGTGCTTGAAATGCATTTTCTTTTGTTGATTCTTTTTTTTTAAATCTTTGGAAAATATCTGGATCACTGTGCAAGATAAAGCAGTGGTGCCCAGGACCTGTAAAGGGGTCACTGCCTTGATCAAAATATCCCTACCAAATTCTCTAATTGCACTCAGTTCTTACTGAAAGTTACAGATTGTTTCCGTATTTTAGGCAAGATAATTTCCTCTGAATAGAAAATAAGTTGCTTGAATGAAAGGTTACAATACGTCATTTCTACAAGTAGGAGAGCTTTTCTTCTTATTATTTTTTTGTTTTGGTATAGAGAAATGTCACCAGTTAAGATATTGGTTAAAATGATAGAGATCAGATTAAAAGAGCTGACTATTAATATCCATGTAATACTTCCCTTTCATTTCTTCTGCTTAATATTTTTCTCCAATTTTAAAGGAATGAGCCTTACTACTTGAGGCTAAATAAAAACCCCCTTGGCAAAGTAAGCTTTAACTAATAACTGATTTGAAGTCAATATAAATCATGTTATTCTTATACTATTTTGATTTTTTTCTCCCTCCAAAAAAATTCATATTCTTTACTTCCATTATGATTCACAACTATTGGCCATCATGCTGAGAACGAGAATGTCACTTTTAAAGTGGTTGTTCCTACCTTCAGGATCCTCAAAAGTGATAAGAGCTGATCCCCCAAGTATAGGATATCGGATCTGGGGCAGGAAACTCAGAATTTCTGGCAAGTTTTCCATCTTTCTCTCTTCCACATGACCTTTATACACCATTTCTCTCTCAGGAAGAGCAGCTGGCACCTGAGCAATGCAAAGTTATATACATCGAATTATATACTTATATACATTATATACTCACTCTCTACGAACACCAAGTGAGAGCTGTATTGAAGGCTAGCAAAGCTGCAGGCCCAGATGTGGTCCTAGGGATAGTGGTAAAGAATTGTGCCGATCAATTAGCAAGGGTCCTGACAAGGATCTTTAACATCTCCCTGCAAACGGCCTGTGTTCCATCATGCTTGAAAGCAACCACTGTTGTCCCAGTCCCAAAGAAAACAACAATTAACTGCCTAAATGACTACAGACCATTGCATTAACGTCTGTGATGAAATGCTTCGAGAGATTGGTTCTCCAACACCTTAGGACATGCCTCCCACCAGACATTGACAAACATCAGTTTGCCTACAGGGGGAACAGGTTGACAGATGATGCCATAGCTACTGTTTTACATTTTATAGTGAGCCATCTTGAGAACTTTGGCAGGATGCTTTTCATAGACTATAGCTTGGCCTTCAATACCATTCTGCCGAGCATCCTTATTAAAAAACTGACTTGGATTTTCCCTCTTCCATCTGCGACTTGATCAAAGACTTTCTGAGGGACTGGCCATAAACAGTGAGGGTTGGGTCTGTCATATCCCTGAAGCTTAGCACTGGTTCCCCACAGGGCTGTGTGCTTAGTTCCTACCTGTATTCACTGTACGCACATGATTGTGTATCATCTGACCCATCCACTGTGATCATTAAGTTCGTAGATGACACCATCGTAATGCTGTAATCTTATTACAGGTGGAGATGAAACAACATACGGGGGGAGATTCAAAAACTATCGACATGGTGCTTAAAAAACAACCTGCACCTGAACATCAGCAAGACCAAGGAGATTGTGTTGGACTTCCAGAGGAAGAGAGAGGAACCTGCCCCACTTTACATCGAGGGCTGTGTAGTGAGTTTCCTCCTTTAAATTCCTGGGAGTCCATCTCAGCGAAGACCTCACCTGGAAAAACAACATGATCCAGATGGCCAGAAAGGCCCAACAGAGACTCAGTTTCCTTAGGATCTTGCGTAAAAACAGGGTGGAACAACAACTGATGACCTCTTTTTACCAGACCACAATAGAAAGCGTCCTCACTTATTGCATCACGTTATGGCATACCGGTTTGACAGCCGCGGATAGAAAAACAGAGGGTGATGAGTACAGCACAAAACATCATGGGCTGCCCCTGATATCACTAGATGAGATTGCTAGGGCTCACTGCCTTAGAAGAGTGAGGAAAATCCTCAGGGATAACACCCTCGTCACCACTTCTTTATCCTCCTACCATCGGGAAGGAGATGGTAGAATTATAGCCAGCTGCACAATTTTTATCCATGGGCTGTCAGACTCCTGAATGCGAAATAACATCATAACTACATAGTATGATGGACTTGCAGGGCTGGCGCAATGTGTAACATGTTCACACTGGTGCAATAGGACTGAGTGATAATATGATTTATTGGGTTAGGGATTTTTTGTCTTGACTGTGAATTGTACTGTGTTGGGGGGTGCACTGAAGGAGCTCAACCAATCTCATTGTACATATGTTGTGCACTGACAATAATGATTTGAATTTGAATCAAACAGGGAATCTTGAGACACTCTCGCCTGTGCAACAGGCTTACTAGTTCCTTGCACACAAGTTGGGACTCAAGACACAAATGTACCTATACCAAATGCTTTTGCCTCCTGAGTTGGTTTATAAGGCTGAAAATGTGACTGACATCATGTCAAGCCCCAATAAATGGGTATCGGGTTGACCTGATTGATAGATATTAGATTTCTATACTTGAGGTATTTTTTAAGAAGCAATAGTGTAAAATAGCAATATACCAAATATAGCAAGTATAGATGAGAAAGTTTATAATTATTTGCACTGTGGAAGGGGGAGAATTTACAAATTTGAGATATATCTCTCAACATTCAATCAAGATGGTCAATTATATTTAATGTTGATTCTATTTATGTTGTGCACATTTTTATTATTACTTTTTTGTTTTCTCTGTAATTTTTGTCTTTCTTTTTATTGTCTTTGTAATTTTTTATTTTATAAGTAATATCTTATCTTTGAGATAAATACAAATATTTAATAGAAAAAGAGAAAAAGAAAAATAAGTGGTATAGAGAATTCTTCCAAATGAAGAAATTTGAAAAAAAATTCTGGCTGAAGTTTTGAATAATTTGTATAGCTCTGAGCCAAAGCTTACCTGTAAGAATTTAAATAAAATAATATGTCTTTGCAGAGCCATATTTTTTTTTAAATCTTTAAACCTATTTGTCCTGATACCTTAAGAATTTCTTCCTGGGTTCCATGGAGCTGCTCCAGATATTTCAATTCGTTTTCCAATGCCTGTTTTTTTTGCATTAGCTGGTTTGAATCCTTTTCCAACTGAAGCATTTTCTGCAGAGAAGAAGGTAGGTCACCAAATCTGAACAAGTGGCATTTCTTTGCCATTGGATGGCAATCCAAAGATGCACTACTGTTTTCTCTGAGAAAACAGATTACAGTCTATCAACTTCTAGACAACTACAGCAGAAACTCTCTCCAGGGTTTCATCTTGTGACAAGAGGCCTGAGCCTAGGGAATCTGGCAGGAACAATTCTAGAGATAACAAAATGTGGGAAACAATGGCAGCATTTGCCTCAATACTCTGTATTATAAATTAACCAAGTACATTTTAGTTAAGTGTATTTGGCAAATTTAATTGTGTCTTATTTATTGGTTTATTGAGTCCTTTGAACCTAAAAAACTGGGTTGAGCAAGCCATGATTAAACACAGGCAAGTGATTAAACACAGGCTGACAGAGTTATTCAGAATATGAGGTTGATCAAGCTTTTCTGCTATTAAACAGAAGGTGGCACATCTTCCTTGCTACAGGGCTGCACAGTTTCATTTCTACATTAGAAATTGTGATTTCTAATATATGCCAACTGGAATTACTAGTTACTAATATATGCCAACTGGAATTACTAATTACTACTACCAGTTACTAGACGTGGCATAGCATGCACAGTTCATCTTATTGGATTTTACCCAAGTGTCTGCAAGCAAAAGCTTGCAATGTGCAATGGCAATAACTGGGGAAAATTCTAATTTGGGCCAAAGTTCTTAAGAAAAATTCTACAGATGAGAAGATCAAATTCTTAGAAGTCTCTACTTCAAATTTATTTACCCAGTGGCTGCAAGAAGAAAGAAATTGTGTAAAATAGGCAATGTAAGGCTTAACTGAACCAATATAAGCATATAATTTACAACATCGAACTTCTTTTAAGCATTGTCAAAATGTTTATTTCAAATTAAAACATAGAGAGTCTATTTTTAAAATGTGGCACATTAGAGCTACTGTAGTGGGCCTCATCTTCATTCCTGGAGATTTCTGTAGGCAATCAGAAGTAATATAATGATGCAGTCAACATGTTCTTCCATTATAATCTAAATTCTAAAAATCTAAATTTATAGGAAGATTATATGTAATTCTGGATTTAAAATGGTCAGACCTGGAAAGAGGCTTCCTGGCCCTCATTTTCAGGTTCAAGAATATTTCGACTGAGAAGCTCATATTCTTCTTGGAATTTGATCAAGTCCTGCTCATTTGCCCTTGTGTTTGCCTTCAAGGATAAGCAATCTCCTTCACAAATTTCACACATATCCTGAAGTTGAAAAGACAACCAAAAAGCAATCAGAAATATTCTCTTAAGCTTAAACTGAGACAAAGTTAATTTAAATGGAAGGCTAAAAAGAATATATTAAGAACAATAGTACTGTATGTTCCTGGTTCAACAACAGGAATCAATGATGGAATATTAATGATGGGGCATGTCTAGTGAACCTCAATTGTTACCAAGCACTCAAACTTGACCTATAGGTAGGAGTGTAGATGAGGGTTTCTGAAGAATGACTGAATACCCACATATTTCATTTGAACCACTAAAGATATTCCTCTTCTCCAAATAAAATACCTGGTATCTCTTAATCTCATTTAAGATTTGGTCTTTTGTCATCTTGCAAGGTCCACTTGCAACAAAGCTGTCACTTCCCAAATGGATGAAGGACTCCTGTGGATCAAAAGATGCTTCACAGCCTTCTTCCTACAAAGAAATATGAAGGTGATCACAAAGGAATGGGAAGAGAGCTGAGGAGAAGGAAGCAATCTCCCTCATGTGGAAGCATAACAGGGGTGGGTTCTACTTACCTTTACTACCGGATCGCAAGGGGACAGTGTTGTAGTGGTTACTGTAGTTAAATCCATAGTGGTGATAATCCTGGAAGAAAAAAATTGAAGGATGACATTTAGAGTACATTTCACGGTGGAAAATCTCAAGTCATTCTGCAATTGTATGCGACTTTTACCCAATTTAATCTGCCTCAAGAGACCATAAGAAATAGAGAAAGCTTATGATCTAAAATCCCCACTTTTTAACCACTGGAAGACTTTCTGGTTATCAATATCCCTCCTCCTTTCCCCCCATTTTTCAATTTTAATAGGTCTAAAACCACAGTATTGTTTGAGTTCAGACATCATGCTAACTTTAGTTAACTATACATTGCTGACTTGGCTTGTACTTTCCAGGAATTTAATTGGCATGCATTACAAATCTCTGGGACTAGATTCATGCAATAATTGGATGAGCTAAATCATATATTTTTCCCAATAGTTTTAATAATGATTTTATTAAATAGATAAAACTAATATTAAAAACCCAATGCAAAATTACATTTTAAAAAAAGAAAAAAGCTGTGGAAAAAAGAAAAAGAAATCCCCTCCATAAGAAAACAGTAAGAATCTTCTCCCTTCATCCCTAGCAAATATATTCAATATTAACAATTTATCACTGTCTTTTAAAATACAACCATATATATCTTGATTATATACCTCACCCCATTTTCTATTACCTCATCTCTCAATCTTCAACTCTCCTTATCAGCAGATCCAGTAAAAATTAACAAAAATACCTAACAATGTAAGTACATAGTCTTCTTTTCCACTACATCGCTGGCAGGGGAGATACCATAATTATGAAGCAACCGTATTTTTATATTTCAAGCGTTACATGAATGTAACTATTGGCAATGGCAATTATCTCTAAAAAACAACAACCAGAGAATACTTAGTGGATGTTGTGGTTCACTGGCAGCCTGTGGAGCCGAGTCGGACAGTGAAGAGGCTGGGGAGGAAAGTTGGCCAGTCCTGGAGTCTGGGGAAGGCTCAGAAGAGAGCTCTGAGTCAGAGGCAGAGTTGGGGACAGGGCTATCTGGGAGTTATGTGCTGACTCCAGAGCCTCCAGAGTCTGACATCAGCGAGGCAGAGGAACAGGGGGAGCCTGGTAGTTCTGCACATGCACAGAACTACCAAAAAGCAAGAACAGTTAAGACAAAAGAGACGATTTGGGAGTAAGCCTTGGAAATGATTAGCCCTCCTATAAGACATAAAAGGAGGAACAAAGGCACATGAGCCTTTGTAGGCAGCAACTTTGTTCATTCTGATCGGTTTAAATTCTGAAGCTCCATTTTGACTCTGTGCTCCGTATGGCCTTGAAAGCTAATTGCCAATTAGGTCTTTGGCAGTGTGTCAAGGGAGATAAAGATGGGTGCTTATCAGCCTTATCCCAAAGTTCTGTTGGACTCTTTACAAACTATTTGTGACTCATCACGGGTTGTGAATGAACAGAATTCACAGCCATTCAAATAAAGAGGGTTTTTGGGACTAATTGTGTGCTTTTTACTGTCTCAGGAAGCCAAGGTGAGAACAGTAGATACTTTATGATTTTCAAATAAACTCAGGTGAGAAATAATAAACAGTGTCTAGGATCCTGGATATTGAGATGGTGCTAGACAGGCCATAGCTCCATCCCATTGTTCATCAGGATCAGCAGGTATTCTTATAGTTACAAATTTGTTTGAATATTTCTTCAATATTCTTCTACCAACCATGGACTTTCATTGGAAAAGGTGGTGCTCTTCAATTGTTATCTCACTGTTCAAGTCTATTAGAGTGAGTATATGCTGTTATCAGGTCGGTGATTTTGATCTTATTAATTTTGTCTTCAACAATTCTTTGGTAATTGCCCAATGATTTATCTACTGTCATAATCAGCAATCTCCCACACATCCAGGCCAAATTTTGTAGAGAGTTGATCTTACTTGTGTTAAATCTCTAAAATAACTAAAATATAATTATTATTTCTTATAGAGATCAAGGCAGTCTCATTCATTTTGGTATAATCTGATAATGAGACCAAGAGAAGTCAGGATGTCCATGTATAGCTCTAATAATAATATCTAGCAATGTTAAGCCTGAGTATGCTGTTTTCTCTAGAACTACTTTGAGCATTTTAGCAGAAGTTAGTATGTACATCAGTCAATCTTTTTTAAAAAAGCAAAAAAAATTATCATCAACTAGATGTCCACAAGTTAATACAATATCCCTTCTATCTAGCAAGTGTGCAACCTGGGACATTATAGGTTGTAAGAATGTTATTATCCTGTCAAATTTAATAATTTTACCTCTCATGGCAAAAGAGATCACAATTAACATAACTGGATATAGTGCTCTTACTTTGTCTGTGATCATTCAGAGTTTGGGACAAATGGTGTATGAAATCTAACTGTTGAGGTAGTTTATCATCTGTCCTCCAATTGTTCGTTTGAACATCCCATTTAATTTGTTTTTCTGATTGCTATGTCATTCCCTTATTCCTTCCAAGGCTGGTCTCTCAGTCTCTGAGTATTGGCAAAAATTCTCTCAAGTTCTGCTCTAGCAACATCTTGAGGTAGAATTTGTTCTTCAGGTAGATGACAAACTAGCATTTTTTTGTATTATTTGTTTTCTTCTCGTGCTAGCTTGTTGTACCCAGAGAGGGCAAAACATATCTGTAGTTATGAAACCACTGATGTCAATGGCATTGCTATCTACTGCAGCAGGGGTGAATGGAGATAAGTCAACATATCCTAGAATGGAAGGAAGAAAAAGTATCCTCTGTGGCAAATAAGACTCCCAAACACAGTGACATTAACTGTTGGTCTTTGAGGCATGACCTCTTCTCAAGCAGCTGCTAAAAATTGGGGCTGGACAGTGCCCAATTGCCCCTGATCATACTTTTGTCTCATCTGAGAGATCGGTGTAGGAAAATTTATCATCTTTTGTAAACTTATCCAATGTTTTCTGGCTGTTTTGTGTTCCTTTCACCAAGACCTAAAAACAACTAAGGTTGCCAGCAGGGTTTCCTAAAAAACAACTCAAGGTCTTGCGCTCAAATAAATCCAGATTCTACACACACACACACACACACACACACATATACACACACACACACACAGAGAGAGAGAATAAATCAGTTTTAAATTTAATTATTTTTACCTATTTATCAAAGTTGGAATAGGAGGTCTTAAAATGAGATTTCAGGCTCAATAAACCAAGATTCAACACAAAAACCACAGCTGACCCAAAATACAATAAATTATTTTAAATTATTTCACTTATTTAATACATACAGTATAATGTAAGATTTAGAAAACCTTAAAAAACAGTTCTTAAAATATAGAAATTCAGATAGGGAGTGAAAAACCTAAATCTGAGTTAAAAACCCAGCAACTCTGGAAACTCTGAGCCCAACAGTTAGTAAACAGTCTATTAATTTTTGTCCTGCAATTCCAATAATCCATGCCTTGTAGGGTAGCTAAAAATGAGCATTAAAAAAACCCACTTCAGATTAGCAAACTTTTTGCCCTGGAATATTGTCCCACTCCAGCCTTGGGCAAGAGAAAAGAGGAAGTCCCAACCCAAATGTGAACCTCTCCCCCTTCCTTTCTCATAAGAAAGGGCTAAGTTCCAGAACTTGTGAACTGGTATCCTAACATCACACCACAATCAAGCCTGTTCTTGAGGATGAAACTCATAGAGTATTTGTAGCTCAGGGTTGAAATGAGGGGTTCTTGTTGCTGTGTAAGCTTGGTTGTTTTCTTGCCGACTTTTCATTACTTAGACTGGGTAATTTCTTCAGAGCTACCACTGATTATGTTACCTACTTTGGATAATGAAACAACAGCAAGAAAAAAACCAAGTTCAAGATGTCGTTGGAGATTCTCAGTCATTCAGGTCATGGTTGTCCTAAAGATGTTTTTCAAAAGGCAACTGGACTTTCTGTGTTTTTTCCTTAAAGACATTTCACTTCTCATCCAAGAAACAAAGCGAACTGAAGAAGCTTCTTGGGTGAGAAGCAAAACGTCTTCAAGAAATAGAACAGAATAGAACAGAATTATTTATTGGCCAAGTGTGACTGGACACACAAGGAATTTGTCTTTGGTGCATAGGCTCTCAGTGTACATAAAAAGACAAGATACATTCGTCAAGAATCATAAGGTACAACACTTAATGATAGTCATAGGGTACAAATAAGTACCCTAAAATCATATTAGGAAACAGTCAATATAAATCGTAAGGATACAAGCAACAAGGTTACTTATGACAGTCATACAGTCATAAGTGGAAAAAACATAAGGAAAAATCAAAGTAAGTCCATTAGCCTTTTGAACAGCACCTCTAGGACAATCAAGCTCAGACAACGCCAAGGACAGCCCTTCCCCTCTGCCCCCCTCCCTCGACGAAACTGCGTATGGCATCTTTCTTTCCCAATCTCTTCTGACCTAAGAACAAGAGCACCTATTTTCCGGGAGGCTTGTCATGACTGGAGGAGAGGGTAACACTGTCGCGGTCACGGAACGCAATTCTCCATTAAAAGAAAAACGTCATTTTTGTAGATCTTCGCAACTTTAGGGAAGAAACTACTTGGTTCTTGGCCCGTCCCCAAACTGTTTACCTCCAAAATTCGTGGTGCTCGCTTCTCGAAGTTCGCTTCCACTTTCGATTTCAAGGACCTTCGACTTTTTCCCGTCAGCCCCGTCTTTCGGGCAAAATTCCCAGGTGATCGAGAAAGGAGGCGTGTTTTATCAGAACTTTTCTAAAGCTGTTTGGTTCTCAGCCCGGCGGAGCTTTAATCAAAAAGGTCTAAGTCAAATTCTACTTCGGAAGGATCCGAAAACCTACCCAGTTCGGACTGGACAATTTATATGCATGCGCCTTCCGGAAAACCCAACTTCTGCCCCAACATCGGAGCCGTATCATAAACTTCAGGAAATGGATGCTGTACTTCGACTTGCTTGGTTAGCTGGCTTGTTCTTTAGTTTATCCAATCTCTTCTTAGAACAGAGCAGAAAAACAGTTGGTAGGGACCTTGGAGGTCTCCTACTCCAACCCCCTGCTTAAGCAGGAAACCCGATACCATTTCAAATTGTTATCCTCATTTATTTGCTGCCCAACCGACTTTCGGAGACTTACATTAAAAGCAATAAACCATGAAAGATATGTAATTCTAATTCTTATCTTATACATAAAAAAAGCAACATATAACTTTTTCCTATTCAGTAACTGTTATTCAAGTGTGACAGGAATTAGAATGCAAGACTCATTTTAAGAACTTGTGTTGGAAAAATTAAAGCTACACTTTTCGTTTCCTCTTATCTGCTTTCCTCGTGTTGCAAACTCACTCCCCATTTCCCTCCACTTCTTTGCCCCCCTTCCCCCCCATGTGTAAAGTAGCCAACTTCAGGCTAATAGGTAACTCAGCTTTCAGGTGCCAATATGGTTTTTTTAATTCTATCACAAAGAAAATAATAAAAAGCCCTTATCTAAAAAAAAAAAAAAGTTCACCTTACTCAGGGTACTACTCAAAAAATAATGTCCAAATAATTTTTGCTCCTTTTTAGTATCTCATTTTACTTCAACCAGCAATTTATTTGTATTAATGAAGAATACTGAAACCTCAAGAGGAGCATAGTGTAAGTGTACTGTAGTAATAATCACATGCATATTATCATTTCCTATCAATGTATTCCCCATTCTGTTATATAGCATACTGTTAAATATTGGATATTTATTTTTGTCTATTCAGTCGGACAGTCAGTTTATAGATCTTCAGAATTCCCTTAATCATAATTAGAAGACAGCTCTCAATTTAAATTTGTCCCAACACATATTGGAATTAGACCACCTTTTGTGTATTCCACTCTTTACTATACTTGACAATGTATTTAATTAGTCTAGGGGTGTCAAACTCAAGGCCCGGATCCGCCCCTAACATGAGGTGTTAGTTCTGGTCTGTGGGGCCGCCCTGAAAACAGCAACGGACTGGCCTATGGCGCCTCTGCCAGCAAAAACGGAGCTTGGGAGGGCTGCAGGTGGTCCTCCAGAGCTCCGTTTTTGGTGGCAGAGGGTTGCAGGCCATCGCAGCCGAAAACAGAGCCATGTTTGCTGGCAGAACACTCAGGCCACCACAGACACCCGACACAAATGACGTCAAGCTGACCACACCCACCTCAGCTCCCTGACAGTAAACACAACCCTGATATAGCCCTCAATGAAATTGAGTTTGACACCCCTGGTCTAATACTACCAGATCTAGGCAAAAATCCAGACAACCAGCAGATGGCAGTAATGCTGTAAAGCAAACTCTATTGTCTTCTTCAGTCAACTGGATTTCTGCTGGCCAGTTCTGGCAGCCTAATTCTAACAAATCTATGAAGGAAGAAGCTTGCACTACAATTACAGAGAAATAGGGTTTTCAAAAGCATTTATTGGTTCAGTTGAAAACGAATCAGAATCTGAGCTTCTGGAAAAACCACTTGTTCTTTCCTGTCTTGTATCTGAAAGAAAGAAAACAATTTTGGTTAATGGTTTTGCAAATCTCTGATAAGCATCAGCCAAAGCAATCACTTCATGTATCAAACAAACTAGGCAATCAGTATGTTTATAATAAATATGATGGTTGAGAATTTTAGGACTTGTAGACCTAACATATTCAGAAGGGAACCAATATGGAAGATTGATATAAAGCAAGAGATATTGACAGAAACACAGAAGTTATAAAATAAGCCATATCAACCATTAGAACATATGGTAAATTCCTTCTTAAAGCATTTCCTTTATTAGGGCAACTCAAAGTACAGGTAACCTTGACTTACAGCCCGTTTGTTTAGTGATCACTTGAAGTTACAACAACACTGAAGTGACTTATGATCAGTTTTCACTTATGACCATTACAACATACCCAGTCATGTGATCAAAATTTAGATGCTTGGCAACTAGCATGTATTTATGATAGCTGCATTGTTCTAGAGTCATGTCATCACCATTGGCAAAACTGAAATTGTTTTGTATCCACTTTTTCTGATATATTTTTTTTGCTCCCTTAAAAGTTAAGGTCTATAGCAGTGTTTCCCAAACTTGGCTATTTTAAGATGCATGGACTTCAATTCCCAGAATTCCCCAACCAGTATGCCTGGTTGAGGAATTCTGGGAGTTGAAGTCCATACATCTTCAAAGGGTCAAGTTTGGGAAACACTGGTCTATAGCTTGGATTCAACTGGAAACATCACTTCATTCAAAATTCACCTTTCTTCAAATTTCACTTTGGCCTCTCGCCGTGCCTTACGTTTCAGAGCAGGATCTCTAAATACATCCTTGTTGACAATGGTTTTGTCCAGGGGAATATCAACAGAGTACCTAAACAAAACACAAGAAGTGGGGAAGTTACAAACCCAGAAGCACTTTTGCCTCCTTGCCTGTCTTTTATTTCAAGTTCACAGCTGAAATCAGGGCATAGGAGAAAGGAAATTGAATCAACTTTTGGTCTTGGTTAAAAAATATAAATAAAGCCCTACATACTTTGTTTTCCTCTCACATAATATTCTTCCATACTTTTCTTTCCAACTCACCTGGTTGGCATCAAGTGGTTGTAATTGTAAACTTTAACAAAGGATTTGATTTTGGACCTTTTAGCAATCTTCTTCTTGCCCATACTGGCTGTTACTTTGCGTGGGTAACGATCGATACCTGCCACCAAGGCATGGCTGTATGGGCGGTCTGAAGTGCCATCATCAATATTCTGTAATAGAAAACCATTAAAAAAAGTCATCATAAGCAGCAACTATAGCTATGTTTAATAATGATACTGTTAAGTAATCAACTACAACTTTATTCAGGAGGAAAAAAAATACTATTTTAGTTTTGTTCTGAACAGGAAATTATTTGGATCCAGTCAATTAAAAAAATCATTTCATACTTTTTCAGTTGATCACTCTGCAATTACCATCCAAGTCTGTCTTTACTTTACTTAGTTCAGAATTTACTACTTACTTTTATGGGTTTAAAGAATTAATGTTATCATAAAATGTGCCTACATATATCACTCCAATTTTCAAAACTACAATTAAGTGGAAAAAATGAACTCTGCATCAAGTTTGTTAAGACTTTATATAGCTCAACTGAAATCAGAGATCAATTTTAAATGACGCCATACACAATATAAAGCTTATTGAATGTCAGTGACCTCTTATCACTTTCTAAGATCACTTTAAAATAGAATTTTCAATTATGATATTCAAAGCCCTTGATTTTCCACCTTTGTTGTTCTGTTCCTGATACCACTTTATTATGGTTATATAATTTTTATAATACTACTTGCATGCTACCCTACGGTGGCTTTGACTTGATGTAAAGTGGTTCTGAAATTGTGGTTTATTATTGAAATAAATCTAAGGTAATACCATCTAAGAGCATTCCATTACTTTGGGCACAACTTTTAGAAAACTGGCAACACAGTCAATCTTGGAAAAACCAAAGCAGGATAAGACATGATTAATATTTAGATGGGAAACCACCAGTAAATACCAAGGCTGTAGAGTGGAGTATAGAAAAATATTCTGGAAGAAGACAGTGGCAAACCACTTTCATACTGCTGCCAAGATAACTCCATGGATATGTTCATATGGTCATCGACAGTAGAGTTCAGGAAGGCTTTACTAAACTTGGTGAAGAGATCCAGCTTTCTCACCTTAACAATAACAGCTTTGCGTCCAGAATAGCGTCCAGCCAAAACAAGAACAACCTTCCCAGGTTTCATAAATTTACCCATCTCTGAGTAGAACAGGGAAGAAAAATTTTAAAATGCAATCACATATACATCTCACATCATTATTTGAAAAATCGATCATTTCCTTGCCATCAAGCCTATCTATAAAGTTTCATTCATATATAAATATGGTTTTCTCTGGGACTGAGACAAGTAGAATTTAGATGCAACTTTATCTTAGCAATCAGAGGAATGATCAATGATGGTTAGGAGGAAGTCTGATTATCAGCAGGGTTAAATTAATCTCGTAGACCTCAGAGCCAAGGAATTAGTAAGGACAATGCAGTCTCACATGAAGTTTTTGCTTTATTTTTATTTAAAAGTAGACAATGCATTTGTTCTAGACGGCGGCAACTTTACCATGAACGCTGAAGAAAAACATCAGCCCTTAAGAGAATATATTTCCTTCTCTAGTGCCGGCATACTACAGACCACGAGAAACGAAACGCCCTATCATAGTTATTTACTGCATCTTCATATTTCCAAACCTCCCAAAACCATCAGAGACATATCTGATACCTTTTAGCTCTCCCACCAACCTGACTTTCCAAACAGTTTGAGAGGATTACAACGGATTGTTCCACAACGGCTACACCAACCTTACCGAATGTATTTCGTCTATGGGACGAAGCCGGAAAAGGAGAGGCACGTAATTTCCGGCGACCTTTCAACCTTCTGAACGCAATGCGCATGCGCACTTTCGTTCAGCGGGGATACGTACGATTTAGGATTTCCGTTTACCTGAGCATTTGAAAAGCACTTTCTCTCGTCTCTTTTCTAAGATTGAGATTTACCCTTAGAAAATAAGAGAGCAGCCAAATCTAGAATGACAATTCTTTCTATTTGTTAATAGATTTAAAAAAAAAAAAAAAAACACCACACATGGTAATACAAGCCAGCGTGAGGTAAATCAGGAGCCTCCTTTCCCCTTTTCATATTGAATTGTGTATTAAACCAAGGGGAGAGGAGTTAGTGCAAGGTAAGTAGTACGATCAATTTCTTTTAACATTTCCTAAACACTTGCCGTAGAAAAAGCCTTACTAGGACTACTTGAATTGGCTCAAAAACAATTTAGAAACTTGCTGGGTGTGGTAAAGGAAAATAGTCTAGAAGGATGAGCTATCTTGATTACGTTAAATAATTATTTTGCTTATTTTTGCCAAAGCAAAACATTTTCACTATTCTGGAAGAATTTGCACTTATGTCATTTCTGAAGAATAAATTCAAAGAATGATATTTAAACGTTAAACATATAACTTCTATGTTGAAATATATATTTAAGTATGCAAACCATTACAATTTGTATATTAAAAGTGAACCTTTTGCTTCAACAGTTTTTTGGAATATATTTTAGAATATAAATAGAATGTTCTTTTAACACGACTTGTTCAAAATACTAACTGAAGAAAATACATATTTTATGCACGTGCACAAAGCATCTGAAGGATAATAATAAGAGATAAGGAGAATCCAGGACCTCAGTGCCTTCCGTCGTGCCCTTAAAACCCATTTTTTCAAGCAAGCCGGGCTGGCTTAAGATGAAATTTTTAATTGTTTTTAAATGTTTTAAACGTTTTAATTGGTAATGAGTTTTAATTGGGCCAAATTTATATATCTTTTAATTGTTTTTTTTTTAATATTTGTCCTGCATGTTTTTTAATTTTGGCTGTACACCGCCCTGAGTCCTCAGGGAGAAGGGCGGTATAGAAATTCAATAATAAATAAATAAATAAATAAATAAATAATTTTGTGGATTGGCAACCTAACATCCATTTCCCATTTTTTTTCCTGTCTCATTCAAATTACTTAAAATCTTTTCCATGAATCCTCTTATATAGCCAACAGAAAATTCCTTTATTTGATATACTGGAAACCCTCATCAATATTGTCTGATAATTTTCCGTAATTTCTGAATTTTTTCACCCATGGCCCCCTTCTAACCTGTTTTTCTCCTGGGCATTTCTGTCCAGCTTCTATTATTGGATATAGACACAGGGCAGAAACTGGTGTATTTTGGTGTCAATAAGAAAATATTTGTACTTTGCTTTTGTGTGGTTACCTCAGTACATGCTTTTCAGCTGTAGCTCTTTGCTCTGGTTGAAAACTTCTTTAAAGACTACTATTATGTTGTTTTTATGTCAGTGGAACACAGCGTTTTCATTTTTTCCCCTGGTTTTTGAAACAGGATGTTAGTGATGTTAATGTCATGTTGACTAATATAATTAATTCAGAATTGTTTGAGAGACATTGAACCTTTTGAGGATATATCACTGCCAAAATTCTGATGAAAAATTTTAGAGTTTTGTAACTACAATCATGTTCACAACTCTAGCAGTTTGTTGGTGATTGTCTTCTATGCTTAAAGCATTTTTTTTTTACAAAGGAAATACACTACAATGCAACATATTCCATTTCTTCCATCCCTAGAAAATTAAGTAAAGCAAGTTAAGCAGATCTTCCTGCAAAGGAGGGCTTCATGCCAAAAAATCTCCATAGACACAAGTATAATAATTTTTCCATATTCTATTGGAAAGATGTATCTATTTATTTCATTCTTTGTGAAAGAGATCTATCAACCTCAGAACTATTTAGCTTATCTATGTAGATTGAAAGAGAAACTGCACTTTTCCTCAGCCAAACATGTACATGTGTCCAGGATAAGATTCTATGGCAGCTGTGGCAGCCTAATAATACAATTAGAATCATAGAGTGGGAAGAATACAGTTAGGCCACTGAGTCTGATTAGATCAAAGTTTAATCAGAATCCAGTTTAGGAATTCAAATTAAAGCAAATAAAAATAAATAGAAGAAAAATAAGAACAAAAACTAAGGACACCAGACTGAATTTATTAAAAGCAAAAGACATTTTCGCAATCAATTTCTTCTTCCCATTGCAGTGAACTGGGTTCAAAACAAATAATACAAATATTTTTAATTGAAGATACCCAAGGACTTAGGGTAGAATTTTTTAAAGCGCACCAATGAATGAACTATCAAAGGGTAGAAAAGAGCACCTATGCTAGATAGGAGTTTCAATCAGACCATTCATATAGATATATAGATATATCACAACTAGTTTAAAACAAAACTGCAGTTTATGTAGCCAAGAAGTCAATGAGCCCCCTGTGCTTGCCCTTTTGAGCAATAGCATGATCAGAATCAGCTTTGAGACTGTAGTTTGCCTTCAATCTTACACATACAGGAAGTCTTAAGAGACACTATACAGAGTTACAAGTGCTGCATATACAGAGACTAAAAGATTACTATTCGCCTAAAGAATAAGAGTGCCATAATCTGAAATGGACACTCTTTAGATACATCTTTTACCATTATTCTGAAGAAACATAATTCAAAAGAAGAACATTATAGCCAAGCATTGCTTTAAGAGATCTAATGGAAGAATCAATAGGTTCAGGTTCAATGTTTGACAGTATGAATTTCCAAAACAGCAGCTTTATTGGTTGTGCATAACCAAATCAAAGGAGGCTATTTTGTCTGCCATTGAGAAGACTTCTAGCATCAAGTTATTTGTTCTTTCAAGGAAGATGCTGATTTAAATGTTCAAGCTTAATAGCTTTTTCATTCTTGACTTCAAGTTAAGATTTTATCCTACTCTGTCAAAGTAATTAAGATCCCAAATTAAACTGTGCTGTAAGGTATTATCATTTCTAATTATTTCCATTTAATTCACAAAATAATCTCTCAGCACCGGAATGTATTGAATTTTTTGTTCTCATGTTTGGTTGGAATCTAAGCAAACTGGTATTTACTTAAACAATGTATTTCCTTATCAGCAAGCCAGCTGAAAATATTGAGCATATATTGACCTGTAAGGATATAATGGACTCTATTTCCTAGCACAAAACAGCTCAATTGGAAAAAACAAACACATTTCCCTGGAAGTAACTGGTTCTGTAGCATCAGTATCAAATAGTTTAAGGCCACTGGCACATAGTAAATCCCTTCTTCAAATGTGAGAAGCCAGGCAGTATATTTAAAAGTTAAATGATAAATGTAGGTATCAGTACCTTATGCCTCAGGGAGAGAACATATAAACTGTGATGCAACTAAAATATTAGCTATGTTTAAATATAACCTTGGTTCCATGGCAGGACAAAACCTTCCTAACATTCCCCTCCATATTTGCAAGTGAAATGTTCTCTAACTCCACTGTCAAATTTGTCCATGCAGCAGATACCTTAAAAGATCCTGCCAATCAGGATCCTGATGCATGTGATTGGAATCGCCAATAGCAGCAGACTAGTCAACTAACAATATTTCCTTCTGTAGGAACACACCAATACGGCCTCCTGGTTAGAACAACAAATGTATCCTTCCCACCAGCCAACCCCAGGACTGAAACAACCTCCACTTGCCAAGCCATTCAAAAGGCATCCCTGATGTTTTTCAACTGCCGAACGGCCAAGTCCACAGGAAGGCTGAATTGTAGATTACTAAGACGGCTAAGGAGGTTAAGGGCTCCCTCAAAGCCTGTCTGGGCCATGTAACTCCAGGGTTGGTAGTGGACTTGGATCAAAGTTCCTGACTTACAGATAAGATTGAGCCATGAGACTAAACGTTGCTCATTGAGTGCCAGACATACCAGTGCCTTCAGTTCTGAGTCTGCACTACGCTTGAATGGGTCATGTTCTGACAATACTGTGTGAATGGCTGACAGCAGGCTCTGCTTTGGAGTGGTAGGTACCCCACCCATCACTGGAAGGGCAAAAGACTGGGAGAGTTTACGAGCTGGTGATTCCACAAAGGCACGGCCGTTCTTTGAACTGTAATACTTCACAAAGAGTTCCCATGGATGCATTGGCTGGGGAGAAGAGCCCAGCATAGGAAGCAAGCAGGCAATTGGAGCTAGAACCAAGCTCATCCCAGGAGATGGAGTGTAGAGACCATGAGCCAGAAGATCCCGCACAGCAGTTGTCAGTTCTTTACGTACTGCCAATGTTAGTTCATCACGTCCTCCCAAGGAAGTGTCCTGGATCCCTGAATAGCTGATGACATGTTCTGTCTCTCGCAACTGGTACTTTTGAGCAAGTTGCCTGACATGGGCCACCGCCATCTCTAGCTTGTTCATTAAAGGGGAATAGTCTCTGTCAGACTGGTTCCTCTGCCATAACTGATGAGGGATTTGACCTGTTCCACAACCAAATTGGCTCAAAGCAAAAATCTGTAGCATAGCAAGCATCCGACGCATGAGATGCAGCCCTGTTTCTCGCATCCTCTGGGCTTCTTCTGAGTTCACTGCAGAGAGAAAGTGAATATTTTTTTAATACAGTTGCATATTGTATATTGTTGCATATTGTAGACTCATGTCACAGTCTGAGGAAAGAACAGAAGGAGGAGAGAGACTAATGGTTACAATTATACGTAGGGCTAACTTTGGCAACATTCTATATAGTTTTGGAAAAAGAACAGAACTTGAGAATGAGGTTGGAATGAGGTTATCTCTACAGTAATATGGGTGATGAAAGAGGATAGTAATATTCATGTTGACACATTCAACAGAGCAACTTGGGCAGATAATGAAAAGGAGGCATGCCCATGTGGTTGTCCATATCTGAAGGAAGAAACCGTAAAGCTGTTTTTTTCATCTCTAATGTTTTACAGCATCTACATAACTCACGCCATATTCCTGGTATGTATCAAGTACCACATATACTCTTGCAGCCATATCATTTTTCACGATGAGAACTCTCCCTGCCCCCCACCCCAAGACATTTGGCTGTCTGATATTTAGAAATCTGATTTCCTTATAGTGATAGTCATTTCATGCCTGTGATCTGATTTTCAAGCAAGAAAATAGTATAAGCCAGTAGTAATATATCTCCACTAATGGGAAAGAAATCAAGCTTACAAATGGGCATCTGGAAAAAGCTCAACTGAGCAGGATAACCAATTTCTACTCAGCTCTTTCCAAAAGATTTGTGATGATTTTTTTCCCCACAATAGTATAAACAAAATATCAGTGGCTGCCAAGATCTGAGGCTGAATAGAAAAATAAGAATTGGGGCAGATAAGCCAGTAATGGAAGGGTTCTGTAACTCCCATTTCTCTCAATAACCTATTCCAAATTGCCATATCCCATTTCTCTAACAAGGTAAAGTACTCTACCATTTTTTTATTCAACAGACCTTTTTAACTACCGGTATGATATGCAAACAAATTCTTGCTTGGATGGATACCCACCTCTGCTGCTTCTATGATGTTGCTGCACATTTGGCTTGTAGGTGCCACTTCCAGTTTGTCCGCTTGAACAGTCACAATGTCCCTCCTCTGGTTTGCCAGGACTACCTTCTTCTACAAGAAAGAAAAAGATTTTGACCAACCTTTATAAAACTAAGAGCTCAGCTTTGGCTCACATAATATATCCAGTGAACCAAAGGCCCAGCTTCATCCCAGCAATAATAAACAAAGTATAGAAATAATGCATTGCAACTGCTCATCTATATAAAGATAGCTGAATCTTTATATAGATGAGCAGTTGCAATGCATTATTTCTATACTTTGTTTCCACATTCAGTGCAATCATTTGAGGATATCTCAGTTCTGTATAAGTCTTCATAAAGAAGGGTTATCCCAATTTCTAGATAGAATAACAGAGTCGGAAGGGACATTGGAGGTCTTTTAGTCCAGCCCCCTGCTTAGGCAGGAAACCCTAAACCATTTCAGACAAATGGTTATTCAATCTCTTCTTAAAAACTTCCAGTGTTGGAGCATTCACAATTTCTGGAGGCAAGTTGTTCCACTGATTAATTGTTCCTAACTGTCAAGAAATTTGTTCTTAGTTCTAGGTTGCTTCTGCCCTTGATTAGTTTCCACCCATTGCTGCTTGTCTTGCCCTCAGGTGCTTTGAAGAATAGCGTGGCTCCCTCTTCTTTGTGGCAGCCCCTGAAATATTGGAACACTACTATCATGTCACCCCTAGTCCTTCTTTTCATCAAACTAGACATACCCAATTCAGGCAACCATTCTTTATGTTTTAGTCTCCAGTCTCCTAATCATCTATGGTGCTCTTCTCTGCACTCTTTCTAGAATCTCAACATCTTTTTTTACATCATGGCAACCAAAACTGGATGCCGTATTCTAAGTGTGGCCTTACCAAGGCATTATAAAGTGGTATTAACACGTGATCTTGATTCTATTTCTCTGTTTATGCAGCCTAAAACTGAATTGGCATTTTTAGCAGCTGCAGCACACTGCTTGCTCATGTTTAAATGATTGCCCACTAGAACTCCAAGATCTCTCTCACAGTTACTACTATTGAGTGAGGTACCACATATACTGTACCTGTGCATTTTTTTTCTTGCCTAAATGTAGAACCTTATTTTCTTCATTCAATTTCATTTTGTTAGATATCATCCAATGTTTAAGTCTGTCAAGATCCTTCTGTATCTTAAGCCTATCTTCTGGAAAGTTGGCTATTCCTGCTAGCTTGGTGTCATCTGAAAATTTGATGAGTTCTCTATCTATCCCCTCATCCAAATCATTAATGAAGATGTTGAAAAGCACTGGGCCTAAAACAGAGCCTTGAGGTACCCCACTGCATACTTCCCTCCATGTAGATGTAGTTCCACTGAGTACTACACATTGAGTACAGTTGGTCAGCCAGTTACGAATCCATCTGGTGGAAATGCTGTCTAACCCAAGTTTCTATCTTATCAAGTAGTAGGTTAGGGTCTACTTTATCAAATGCCTTACTGAAGTCCAAATAAATTACATCGACAGCATTTCTCTGGTCCACTAATTTTGTCATTTTGTCAAAAAATGCAATAAGATTTGTCTGGCATGATCTGTTTTTGACAAACCCATGTTGGCTTTTGGTTATTACTTTGTTTGCTATTAGGTGTTCGCTGATTTGTTGCTTGATTATCTTTTCCAGAATCTTCCCTGGTAAGATAGAAAATCTGGAGTTGGCATGTAGTAATTATATAATAGAAGTTGAGTGGTCATCAGAGTCTTTGTTAAGAACAGAAATCTAAAGAGCTCTGTGGCAATATAGTGATTAACACTGCCATTCACTTGATTTCAGAGCCCCATGGCCCTGTACATTTATTAATATTAATTTATTTAAATTTCTAAGCTACCCTTACCTGGCTTGATCTACTGGTTAAGGCACCAGGCTAGAAACTGAGTGACTATGAGTTCTAATCCTGCCTTAGCCCTGAAAGTCAGCTTGATAGGCTAATGTGTCTCAGCACAGCTCACTTCACAATACAGTTGTTGTGGAGAAAATAGGAAGAAGGAGTATTAGATATGTTAGCTGTTTTGAATTGTTTATAAAAACGATAAACATGGGAAAATAAATAAATAAATACGTACATACATAATAGTATATAGAAATATATCACTCATAAAACAGAAAATGAATGTCAGAAGAAAATAATCACCACCCCACAACTCCCAAAGGTCACCATCAACATTAACCCAGGGAGAAGAGTCAGGTCTTACAGATTTGTAAGGACTGAGTGATTTCAATAGTCTATAACATCCTCCTAGAAAACTGAAATCATGTGACATTTGTTGCTAAACACTGCTTTTTCAGATATCACATTTCTGTATTTTTATTCTTTCTCATTTTATTTATTTATTTATTTATTCAATTTATATGCCGCCTTTCTCTGGAGACTCAGAGCGGTTTACAATGCATTTTTTAAAAAAAAAACCATTATAAAAACATTTAAAAACTAAAACATTAAAACTCACTCACACCATTCATGGCCGGATCTCACAAGATCGCAACAGCAAGATCAACGGCCCCAGGCCTGCCAGAAAAGCCAGGTCTTCACTGCTTTTAGGAAGGCCAATAGGGTGGGGATGGTCCGGACCTCAGGAGGTAACTGGTTCCAGAGAGCTGAGGCAGCCACAGAGAAGGCCCTCCCTCGCGGGCCCACCAGCCAACAATGTTTAGCTGACGGGACCCGGAGGAGACCAACTCTGTGGGATCTTACCGGTCGCTGGGAGCTATGTGGTAGAAGGCGGTCTCGAAGATAACCTGGCCCTGAGCCATGTAGGGCTTTAAAGGTAATAACCAACACCTTGAATTGTGCCCGGAGACCAAGGAGCCAGTGCAGCTCACGGAGAATTGGTATAATGTGGGTGTATCTAGATGCACCCACGATAGCTCATGCGGCTGCATTCTGGGCCAACTGTAGTCTCAGAACACTTTTCAAGGGTAGCCCCATGAAGAGCGCATTGCAATAATCTAACCATGAGGTGACAAGGGCATGAGCGACTGTGAGGAGAGCCTCCCGATCCAAGTAGGGTCGCAATTGGTGTACCAGGCGAACTTGTGCAAAGGTCCCCCCAGCCACAGCTGTCAGATGTTGCTCTAATCTTAGCTGTGAGTCTAGGAGGACACCCAAATTGCGAGCCCGTTCTGAGGGGGAAATCTTTAATGCAGAAAGAATGCAGAAGGCCAACTGAAAGCGAGTATCACACTGGATGTGGAAGTGAGTATATCCTTGTTATTGTGATGGCCAATGTTATTAAATCCTGCAAGAGCTCATAACTGAAATCACTCTAAGTATCAGTAATGATCAACTTTTCTTCCCAGACAACAACAGCCCACTTTCATGGGCCTTATTTAGAAACAGCCATCAGAAATAACCATTCAACAAGCCACATAAGTAGACTTGTAACAAATTTTGGTACGACCAGGTTCTTCTTATCTTTTCAGACAACATCACAAAACCTAATATATCTGTGAAAATGGATAACAACAGGATCTGATGAAGTGGACTCTGGCCTAAGAAAGCTGATGCCATAATCAGTTTTGTAGGATATTCAGGTTCTACAGAAATTGTTTATTTTTCCTGCATGATAGGAGAACCAACCCCACTGAAAAATTATTAAACAGAACTTTATCTGTCATCTTTTCCTGCTAATTTTGGTAAGAACAAAATGTTATACTTTTTAATTTCTTAAGATGAATTAAATATTTATATTAATTTGGTATCACAATTCAGTCCAAAACTTCAGATTATTCAATACATTTCATAGTCCCTTTCAGATCTGGTTCCTAATTGACCCCATGTATTGTACCAAGTATGCAAGATATGTATATTTTCTGACCCTGGATGAAATTGATAAACATTTCAAGGTCCCGGATCTGGGTTTTCAACTGATCCACCAGCTGTTCCTTTACACGTGCTGGGTTGATGATTTGTGCCACAGCAACATCCACCTGCTGACGCAACTCTTCTGGGGACAGCAAGGCAATGTCCTCACTCAAGTTCATGTCCAATTTCTTGATTAGCTCCTCAATAATCACCTGTGAAGCACAGCAGGAATAAATCAGGAGTTAATCTCACTCCTTGCTAAGGATTCTCTTCCCAAAATGTTTAAAAATCAAATGTCTCAGTTAAAGGTGTCCCTTTATATGCAAAAGAAAATTATGTCTGACTATATACCAATGAGTCTTACCTGCTGTCTCTCCATGACCATAGACTGAGGCAAGGCATCATAGCTACCCTCCTGGTAGGCAAATGTTTCCAAGTCATCTAACTGTGCCTTAAGCTGCAGAATTAGTTCTCGTTGCTTCTCTTTTCTAGCTTCCACCTGTGCTTGCTTCTCATATTCATTCTGAATGAAGAAAAAAAGGTCATATTGTACACAGTACAGTAATTGTAGGAGGAGAGCTGTGCTAGTCAATGGGAGCAAAAAAAATTAAGAGGAATCTAATAGCACCTTTTCTGATTAATTTTTTTTATTAAAAGGCATTAGCTTTCAGGGGCTGCAGTTCAATTAATCAACTTCAGAGTGGCCATGCAGCTTATAAAATGAGTTGCAACTTCCAAAAGCCTATGCTTTTTTATATAATTGTTAATCAGAAAAGGTGCTATCAGACTCCTATTGACTTTAAGAGTAAAATTAGAATAAAGTTCTTAAAGAAACGTGTGTCCAGACTTAATGGCTATCTCGTTGCATAAAACAATCAACCTTGAATTGAAATTGCAACAGTCTTTTGGAGCATCTTTCTCCAGCTCTTACTTCTGTCCACAGTCCATTAGTCTCAAGAGAATCCATAATGATTACATCACTGGAAAGGGCAATAGGAAAAAGATGTCCTCCAGTTATGACCTAGAAACTCTCCTGACAGGCACTTTATATGCCTTTCTAATTCAACATATAAAAAGTACCCTGTTTCCCTGAAAATAAGACATCCCCTGATAATAAGCCCACTCAGGCTTTTGAGCGCTTGCGTTAAACTAAGCCTCCCCCTGAAAACAAGCCTTCCCCAAAAATATTTAAACACAGAGCTGGAAATCAGGTAAGACGGCAAGAGGAGCCCCATCTTGCTCCATGCACCCCAAAATAATAAGACCTCCCCCAAAATAAGGCCAAGCGCTTATTTCAGGGTTCAAAAAAATATAAGACAGGGTCTTATTTTTGGGAAAACACAGTATAAGGAGATGCAGAATACAGCAGACACTTGTTAGGTAAGCAAAGTCATTTACATATTTATATATATATATATATATATATATATATATATATATATATATATATATATGCCGCCCTTCTCCAGAGATTCAGGGCGGCTTACAATGCGTTAAGCAATAGCCTTCATACTTTTGTATACTTTATACAAAGTCAGCTTATTGCCCCCAGAAACCGGGTCCTCATTTTACCTACCTTAGAAAGGATGGAAGGCTGAGTCAACCTTGAGCCTGGTGAGAATTGAACTCGCAGTAATTGCAGGCAGCTGGAAGTAGCATTAGTCTGCTGCGCCACTCAGGCTACTTAATACAAGTAGTCCTTAACTTGACTACAATTGGGATTGGAATCTCAGTTGTTGAGCACAGTAGTCATTAAGTGAAATGCCCATGTGACTGCTTCATTCAATGACCACAATCCTAGCAGTCCCAGTTGCTATTGTTAAGTGATCTGAAAAGTTGTTAAGCAGATGGAGCAAAAGAACTGCCTGCAGATGGATTTCAACCCCACTCCCGATGTGCAGAAAAGAATGCCTCTACAGGGCTGCAGAAATGGAGCTTTGATCTCCACCATCTGAGTTCCATTTTTGCAGTCCAGCAGAGTAGTTCTGCTACACTCAGCAGGTAGCAAAGATGAGAGAGAGTCCTTTTGATGGGCAACAGCAGCTTGCAATCTTTCCTGCTGTTTCATTGACTTTCTATGGAAGTCAGCAAAGAAGATTGCAAATCGTGATCACTTGGTAAGTGTGAAGAGGTTGCCAAGTGCCCAAATGTGCATATGTAGGGAGGGGGGGATGACAGTGCAAAGCTTTACAATGTTTTGCAGATCATAAAGCACTCTTTCTGAGGCCATCATAACTTTAAACAGTCATTAAACAACTGGTTAGTCGAGGATTACTTGTAATATTTTTTTTAAAAAAGATATGGTACAAGAACCTCAGAAGATTTTCTAGATCTTGGAGAAGTTTCAGGCACACATTTTATGATACGATTTAAGTCATGCCGCATGGTGACCTGCTTCAAACCACAATTTATGATCCAAATTCCAGGCTCAATTGTTCTCATTAATGAGGACTACTGGTATTCACTGCTGTGGCCTCATAGCAGCTAGACAAAATTTACAATATCTTGGGTAACAACAATTCCATGGTATATCAGAAAAAAATTAATGTGCTGTTTAACATTTCTACCTAGGAACTCTTTTAGAAGGGATCTAATTATATTCCCATACAAATTATAGAACAGGTAGTCCTTGCTAAGTAACAATTGGCAATGGCAACTTGGTCATTAAGCAATCACTAAATAAAACCACAATTGTACTGATAAACTGTCTTCACTTTTCCTTAGCTTTATGCTGTGAAAAGCTTTAAAGTTAAAAGATTAACCAGACATAAAATTACTTTTTCATCATCATCATAACTGTGAATAGTATATTATAAGGACTACCTGTACAACATGTTCCACATTACCATGTGGAAGGTGTTCAAAATATGGAATCTTTTGGTATCTACTGCCAGTGACTACCAAAGACAATATATCAAATTTAATTAAATAAATTGCTTTGTGATAACAGTAATTTGTTATGGATTAGCAGAAATTATTTGGCATGATACTGAAGACTCCAAACTTTATGCTGCCTTGGTTGTATGAATACTATTTATATATTTCTGCTCCTCCATTATACTTCAATCAAATGCCATATAATAAAAATGCTTGAAATTTTTGTAATTTTATATTACTAAACTTCCTTATTTACTAATCACAAAGTTATAAAAACAAAGTGGACTAATACACCTTCAAGTATTATTTATGAAAAGAATTCTGAAAAGAGAAAGTCTTATAAGTCTGTTGGACAATACAAAACTTGAAAACTCCAAGTGTGGCTTTATAATAATTTATAAAACTTCAACTATATTTGAACACAAGGATCAGGAAAAGCAGAATGAGCCCAAATCTTAAAGTAATCTAAATCCTGTCTTTTGACAGCCAGTTGATTATAGGAACATCATACAGTAGTAACAATCTCTTCTCAACTGTTGATTTCAATAGCTTGACTGAAACCAGGGTGGATTTGATTTAAATCAAACTGATTTAAATCACGATTTAAATCACTAGTCAGTAAGGCTTGATTTAAATCATAGTTTTCTACATAAAGACTAATTCTTGCTGGTATAACTTTAATATGCAAGTAGATGAAGATTTTTAGAATAACAACTTTTCATATTAGTTTTTTTTATCCCCCGTTTAACAGGTTAATCATTCATATTTGGACAACTTTTCTGTTGTACTTAGGAAGGAGAAAAATAATCATTACCTTAATAATAACAATTTAAATAGATTTATTCAACTGAAACAATAACATTACAGCATATGTTATTTGCTTAAACAAACATCCATGTTTGTTAACTAATTTGGCTAAACAATATATATGTATTTTAAGAAACTTAGACTGTCAGCCCAGCCTACACATGAAAAACTTAAATACTGTCCTCTGTAACTCACTCGTCATCTTCATCATCTTCTTTGTTCATAATCTGGAAAAGAAAAACAAGCTTTCCTGCTTTATCGGGTCCCAAACGATTTCTCAATTTAGAATGAATGAGTCCAAAGGAAGAGACTATTCTTTCAACGCCTGCAGAAGAAGCTACTGCTGTTAAAAGTGAAATCATTACTTGAACAGTCTCTAAATCCAAGTGCTTAAGTGACTTCCACCAGGTCACTGGTGTGACTTTCTTTAAAATATCTTCAGCAAACATATATTTCTTGAATGGTTCCCCCTTAGCTTTGAAGTTTATTATAGTTGGCATTACAGATGGATGATTGCTGGATACCCATGTCATAGCTAACTCCTCTTCCTCAGCACTTAAGTTTTGACCCTGATACTAGATATTGACAATATTTGCCAAAAAATGAGCTGGAGACAGTACTTGTCCCATTCGTTTTTTTAATGCTTGTAATTTAATTCTGTCCATGTGTAGTTCTGTTTTTAAGTGTTCACTCAGTTCCTTCCAAATTTCAACAGCATCAGCAATAAAACAGCTATTTTTCTGTATTTTGTTTAAAGCTTCAGAGATGGGTTTCAGGATGCTCAGCATATGTTCAACATTTCTCTTAAGCCCAATGTTGAGGATTTTGGCTGTGACAGTGCCATCTATTTTATCTCCATTTTCTTCACAGTCATCAGAATAGGCCAGTTCTTCATATACTGCTCAAAACAGTCTACCACAGAGTTCCATCTAACATCTTGTGGGAGCGTTAGCTTGGTTTCACCCATCCTTTTCAGAGCTGCTGCAGCAAAATGATTGTTATGCAAGTATTTAGCAATTTCAACATTAGTCTTTATTTCTGGAACACTTAAGCTTTGGCTAAGAGGTGCAGCAAATCACTGCAACCATATGTTATTAGCTTTGTATTCCCTTCCTGCTCTTCTAAATTTCTTCTCATCTTGGATACATTTGCAGCATTGTCTGTGACCAAACTGCGTACTAGACATTTGAATTTTTGTTCACATGTTATTATAGCTTTTACTGCCACTTCTTGTAAGTATTCTGCTGTGTGTGCATTTCCTGACGTATCGTTTGTGCAAGGAAGACTTTCCCTTCTTCTATTGTTATACAAGCACATACAATAGGATCATTGTGGACATTACTCCACCTGTCAATACTTAGGTTAACAATTCTACCCTCCAGAGCTGTTGCACATTGCTCCACTTCTCTGTCATACACTTTATCCAGCAGTTTCCCTGCAACATCTGCTCTGCTGGGTGGACTGTATCCTGGTCTCAGTGACTGAACCATATTAATGAAATGTGGGTTCTCAGTCAGACGGAAAGAAGAGTTTGTTGCATAAACAAACTGGGCAATTTTTTCATCAATTAACTCTTTTTCTAATCTGCTAGTTTTTATCACAAACTTATCTATGGTGGTTCCAGGAGGGAAGGGTTTTTTTCTTTCTTTTAGGTGATAGTGATATGTGGCTGTGGGTGTTTGATGATGATGATGCTAATGAAACATTATCCTGGATGGATATCTCTGAAACTGTAGAACAGGAGGATGGTGATCTTGAAGGTGGATAGTTTCCAGAATCCATGAATTCCCCTAAACAAAAAAGTCAATGCTGTTATTTTATTGTTTATACAATTTCTGCTTATTGTACACAGCACTGCCCCAAAAGGAATATTTGCTTTTCTTCATAACTGTACCAAATGACAGTAACATGCAGTAATAATTAGAAATATAATTTTGCTCAAACATGACAGTTCAAGGCAGTCTTTAGAAATATGATTCAATAAAAATGTTTACCAACCTGAAGATCCTGCCTGTTCAAATGTGCTTTTTTGGTCATCTTCATCACAGCACTTTCTCATGATGTTGCCTCATTCGGGCCACCAGGCCTTGCATTTCTTTGTTGCAGTGTTTGCAGTTTGCACACATGCCTGCCTTACTGATAGGTAAAGGAACTTCATTAAAATATTGCCAAACTGGGTCTCTTTTACAGCCTGCTGCCATTATAGGTTTTTTCCTCCAAGGAAAGAATGTGATAAACCTCAGGTGGTCATACACACAAAAAGATCCAAAGACTTGTCTGTCTGTGGCTGTGCAGTATTGTGCTCAGAAAGTTTCACTTTCATTTTGTACTGCTTCTCTGCTTGCCCCTTCCTCCTCACACTTAGTTTCACTTTCTTCTTGTGCAGATCTATTCCACTCCAAACAATCAGAAAAATATTGTTTCTATTCTATTCACTGAACTTCTTGAAACTTAGCACTGAAGGGGTTGATTCTGTATTCATAGGTTTGTAGAACAATAGGATTTAGGTCTTTTTCTCAACTCTGTTCATGTTATAACATTTTTGTTGTGAAGAAGAGGCATGTGATCTCTACTGAGTCAAATTCAGTTTTGAGAACTGCAAAAGTAAACCAAGCATCTGTGATAATATCTTGTAGGCAGAGAAACTGCCCAATAATCTTACAAAAACCTCTGGAAGAGCATGACATTGTGAATGGATTAATGGAATTTATTTACCAAAAAAATTAAACATATACAGCCTTATTCTACATAATTAAAAAACTAATATTTATTTCATGATGGAATAACCTTTGGATGGTAATATATTTTCCTCAAAAAGCATTTTATTTAAAAAAATCCGTTTTAAATAAAAAAAATCCGAATTAAATAAAAAAATCTGATTTTTTTGATTTTTTTAAAAAAAATCATTGATTTTTATCCACCCTGACTGAAACCGATTGTTCCTGAAAGACTAGAGCAGTTGCATCCTTCACTAATGTAATGTTTCCCTTAATATTGGACTCAAAATCTACTTTGTGGTTTTAAATACCAACATCAAAACTTGTAAGTAACTGGGATATTTTCCACTGGTGGGTAAATTTCCCATTGCACAGAGCCAAGCTCCAGGAAATCTTTTTAGCAGCTTAATATTCAACTATCTCCGATGGTTCCGGATTTATATCTATCGCATATGAAGTAAATCAGATTTATTAGGCAACGAAGTTACCGAATGTATTTTTGAAAGATCACAGCGGAGGAGGGCTGCATCAATGACCTCCAGCTCCTGCTCACCTTCGCGTCGCTGCCCACTCCGTCCACCGCCGCCGCGGCAAAGCCGAGGCCGGAGCCGGGGCAGCCGCGAAAAGCGAATTCCTCAAGCTCACGGAGGAGACGCTGCTGCTGCCCTGGGCCGGCACGCGCCACTTGCCGGAGCCGGAACTGGACCTGTGCGAAGTGCGAAGCCAAAGCCAGGAGAGCCGAGTGAAGGCGGCGGCGTTCCGCCCTAAGTGCCCGCGGGGATCCCGGTTCGGCTTCGATTTCCTCTCCGACTTCTTCCTCTCCAGCTTGGACCTCGGCTACCGCGCCCACCGGCGCCCACCGCTCCCCGGGACTTGCCGCAGTCTCCATTGCCGCCGCTAACCACTACTATAAAATGTCACCGGGGAACCGGGCCGGCAAAATGAAACGTCATTTCCGGCCCTGTGAGAAGCGACAGAAAATCGTCATACGGAAGTAGGTATGGCCTTCAGTTCTTTAACGCGCGCAGGAACATGCAAGTAGCGTCGTGGCTGCGTTCGTATGATGTACGTTCCATGATTGACTGGAGGGGGCGGGGCTATTTAAATCACTTTTCTGGATTCGCACGACACACTGAAGTGTTAAGTTAACCAAGAGATTTGAATTCGCATAACACGTTTGATTAAAATGAGGCTGATTTGTGAGTCTCCTCTAAACAGCAAACAAAACAAGATAACGGTCAATTGCCTAAAATAAACTTCAGCGACTTCGTTTGAAATCTGAACGCCGGGTAGAGGAGAAAAGGGCGTAGCTATATTAGTAAAAAGGATACATATTTCATCTGAGATTAACTAGAATTTTCTTAACTGCATAATATATATAATACTGATTATTCCGAAGGAAGGGAGTGTAGTTATATACGAACGAAAGTTAACAGTTATGTTGCAATTATATAAGGTTTAGAATTCAGACATTATACTTGCAGAACAATCTCACACTTATTTGGAAATGTCTTTTTCAAGGAGGCTTTCTTCAAGCATAGTTAAAACATTAGAAGTTGCAACTTGGTGTGTTTCTATAATAAAATGAATTGATTTACTGAGCAGAAATCTTGAACGTAATCCCTTTAAGCAAACGTGCCTTATCCTGAAAACAAATGTACATTGGTCCTCAAAAATTTCTGCCGAAGTATGAAAAATAATTACTCTTAAATTAGCTTATTGAAACTGGCACACCCAAGAAAGTTTTTGTTTCAACTGAACTATAAGCATCAAAGTGATTACAGTACCTACTTAAAATAGATATATGGCACCTATGATATATTCTGGAATGTGTCAGGACATTTCTGGAAATGAGTGTTGGGCAGCAACTACTGGGGAGGGGGAGCCTCTGAATTTAGCTCCGCCTGGCCCAAGAGGATCAAATAAGCTTGTCTGCCTGAAAGGGCAGAGAGGTTGGGGGACACAGAAAACAGTAAACGACAGCCATCATGGCAAGGTGAGTGCTTGTGGTTTGACGACAGGTCTTTGATAGGATTTATTCTGTCTTTCTCTTCCAGCTGATCTGATTTGATGATCTAACTTCTGGATCCCCTCAAAACAGAATAAAAATCTATGGTCTTGCCTGCTTGGGCAGGAAGCCTACTTCCTCAGATCTTTAATATTCACTGTATTAAAATGTATTTGTAGCTGTAAACATTTAATTGGTTAGAACTTTTCAATTATATATCTTTTATTTTATGTGCATTGAGAGCATATGCATCAAGACAAATTCGTTGTGTGTCCAATCACACTTATATATTACATTGTGTGATCCTCCTAGTATCGTTTTCCAAACTGAGCAAACAGAAATAATTGATATTTTACAGAATAATAAGCAGCTCTCTTTGTTCAATGATCAATTCAGTCTAACATTCCTGTTATGATATGTGAATTAATATGTGGATTAGGTCTGAGTTACTTATTTGGGGGTTTGAGGAAATTTGCTAATTTTAGTTGATTAACTTAGTTTCAACTTGACTGTCAATTATCTAGTGGAGACAGATCATTGTAGAGTCTACAGTATTAATATTTTAAAGAAAGATTGAAACAGTATAAGGAATAAAATATATTTGGATATAAAACTTCTCACAATAATTCCCTTGGGTATACACACACACACATAAACACAAATAAACATCTATTTGTAACTTCATAAGGGAAACAACTTTAGGGAGACAAGTTCATTAAGTAACATTGTTAGAAGAAAAACAACGATGTAGTCCTTCAAACTATGCAATCCTATATTTTATAGATTGAAAAATTATTTTGGGAGGAAAATAATTTGAAAGGGTCAATACAAGGCCAATTATTCCAGCAAGTAACAACCATCACAATCTGCAACACCCAATCTTCCGCATGTTTTTCCTGGAGTTTCACTTGATGGGGGTTTGTTTAATGCTGTAACTAATTTGGGCGGTTTACTAATTTTTAAAGTATTCTTTTAACAGGTAATCTGTGTCCTGCTGACCATGGGAGTGGAAGCCACTTTAGAATTAAGCCATTTTGAACCTCAGGCAAAGATTTGATGAGCCTCACCCAGTCTATGCCTAGCAAGAGAATCTTTTTCACAGTATATTTGGTCCTGGTGGTGACCATTATGAGTAGTTCTTCCATCAATCGAGCTATACAGATCAATAGCTATCAGATGGTTCTGTTCTAAATAAAGCAGCTTTATAATGGCATTTACATATATCTGTTTTAAGAATCATAAAATTCTTGCAAGATCAACAGAATTAAAAATGAAGCATACAGTACCTTATAATAATTTAAAATGAAACTCTCTGTATTATAATTTGTCAGTTTAGTGTAGTAGTTACAATGATGGCTTAGAAACTAGGAGACTAGGAGTTCTAGGTCTCCCTTAGGCGTAAAAACTACCTAGTTAACTTTGGGTCAACCACTCTTTCTCAGTCCAGCCCACCTCAGGTTATTGTTGTGTGGAAAATAAAAGGCAGGAATGCAGATAGTCCTTGACTTACAACAATTCACTTAGTGACCATTTAAAGTTACAATTGCACTGTGTTGTAAAGTTACAAGTGACATGATCATTTTTCACACTTATGACCATTGCACTACCCCTGTGGTCACATGATCAAATTCAGATGCTTGTCAACTGACTCACATTTATGAATGTTCCAGGGTCATGGGATCACCTTTTGCAACCTTCTATCAAGCACAGTCAACTGGGAAGCCAGATTCAGTTAACAACTGAACTGCAGTGATTCACTTAACAAATGTGGCAAGTAAAATGGGGCAAAACTCACTTAACAAATTTCTCACGTAGCAACATAAATTTGGGGCTCAATTGTGGTCGTAAATTGAGGACTACCTGTATTAAGTATGTTCACTGCCTTGAGGTATATGTTAAAAATGAGATAATACTAATAAAATCTAGATAGTGGACATGACAGAATCTGGAGATAGGAGAATAGATGAGAACTGGAGAAAATAACAAAATACAGGACCTGCAAATAGAAGTTGAGTGACTATGGCAATAGAAAGCAAAGAGTATCAATGGTATTAGGTGGCGGGTGCAATCCCAAAACAACAGGAGTATCATTTGAACATCATTGGCATTGACAAATTTGCCATCAGTCAATTGCAGAAGGCAGCTTTACTCAGAACTGCTTCCATCCTATGACAATATCTGTTTAGAAGTACCATCAATCAACTGAAAAAGACAGTTCACTTGGAACAGTTTACATCCTGTGACAATACCTTCAATACAATTGTTGGAAGAAATGTCCATCTGGGTTCAGTTCCAAGTGGGGAGAAAGACATTGGAAACATGGAGGCTATTTGTAAAGATGGTTTAATGGTGGACAGGACCACATGGCTTGAGGTCCTGGGCAAAATGAGCACATGGGTGTGTGAGAGAGAGATTTATACCCTCTCTTGCGCCTTGGAGCTTCCTATTCCTGTGTAAGAAATGTATTCTGATTGGTTGTCAGACTCACATGCGGTCATGCAAGGGTAACTTTGTAGGTTGTCTTGGGTCCCAGGCTTGGTTGAATCTTGCTGAGTGATGCAATCTTTCCAGGTGCCATGTAGTGAGTGTTGCTAGATGGATAGAGGGCTAAACCTATCACATCCTAAGGGCCATGTCTTAACCCCATTATCCTGGAGCTGAAGTGGGGGGCAGGGAGCTGCTTTGTCTTTAAAGCATGTTTCTCCTTTTCTCATCCAGGGAAATATAATATTCTGCCTTTTTAATATTTCCTAAAATATTTCATTCTAGGAGGGGGTGGGTGCTAACTTTCTTCACCGTCAAACAATATCTGCCTGCTCTAGATCACTGGAATGGATCTATCTGGATAAAAGTGCCAGATCCAGTCTAATCTATGCAGCCAACCATAATATGGAATAACTTGACATTCCATATTTTTTTGAGAGATGGCATTCACACTTTTACCATCCCAGTGTGCATTCTTCTTTTGTTTCCTTAAGACAACCAGCCAAAACTCTATGGTATGACCGTCCACGATACATATTTCTGGAATTCTGCGTGGAAGACAGCAGGGATGTAAAAGTGGACCTTGATGATTACAAGGTAATATTCAGGTAAGAAAACACAGTTATCTATCTTAGGAGGAAAAAACCCTATAAATGTTGGTATTAATAAGCAAACACAAATGGCTAGCTTTTATTTTCCATTGAACCCTGTGGAACTCATTTCTACAAAAAAATACATTGTGTTACTGTATAAGTTTGTTGATTTTCTGATTCTCATTCAAACATGATCATTAATTAGTCTAATTCTTCACACAACTGCTTTCTTCTCTAAAAATGGAAAACATGCCTTCAGAAGGTGAATTAGTAATGTTTAAATAATATGCAGGTAGCCTTTGACTTATAATCACAATTGGGAAATTCCCCAATGCAGTTGTTAAGTAGATTGCGCCTGATTTTGCAAACTCCTTTGCCTATTGTTAAGTGAATCAATGGTCATTAAACAAATTTGGCTGCCCCCACTGACTTTGCTTGTCACCAGCTGGAAAGGTCACAAATAGCGATCACATGATCTGGAATGCTACAGTTATCATTAATACATGCCAAGTGCCCAAATACATGTTAAATTTTGATCCCTAATCCTGGGAATGCCATGATAATTGTAAATGCGAGGAATGATTCCAAGTCACTTTTTCAATGCTGTTGTAACTTTGAATGGTCACTAAATGAAGGGTTGTAAATTGAAGGCAACATGTAATAGCTAGCTTACTAAGCCAGTTATCTGCAGTAGCGTTTGTGAAAAGAGAGAATTTCAAATAAGTATTTATTGTGTATGTTTCTGCAGCTGTAAGAATGCTGATGGCATTGAAATATACAACGAAATTCACTTTTATGCCCGAGTAAATTCCAAGGTAAGCAGCTGAATGGAAGGGACCAGCTTAAAATAAAAGAATACATCTATTTTTCTTTGATATTGATAGTCCTTCAACTTACGATCATAATTCGGATTGAAATTTATATTGTAAATTGATGTGGTCATAAAGCAGGATGTCATATGACCGCACATATTTATGACAGCAATCCCAACTCTCTCCACTATGGTCCTAAATTGAGAATTACAGATCATTAAGAGAGTACCACCACAATCTAAGCTATTCTGAGCTGGTCCCTCCCAGCCTGAGCCTCAATAAGTAAAGATCTGCTACTAACACTCCCACTTGCCTCTCTACCCACCTTAGCTCTGTCCTTTTGGCCGCTCTGTTCATGGGAGTTATAAGTGGGTAGGTTTCAAATTTTCTCAGTTTTCTCTGACAGTAAAGAACGGGATTTTTTAAAAAAGAACGGTGGTATAATATCATAGGTGTGATGATCTTAGCATTACTCTTCTTTGTTTTATGGTGTAGACTCAACTGTTCAGTAATGTATTGAATAGAATAGAATGAATCCATCCTTGAGATTATACCACTGCATATCTCAACTATTTCCTTTTGCTGAGCTCTATTTTAAGAGTTTATTTTAACCAATATTTTATTTCTGTAGTATTGCTTAAATGAAAATAATAATAATAATAATAATAATAATTATTATTATTATTATTATTATTATTATTATTATTATTATTATTATTATTTATTGGATTTATATGCCGCCCTCTCTCCAGAGGACTCAGGACGGCTCACATCAAATGAAACAATCCCAACAAATACAATTTAAAACAGACTAAAAACAGACTAAAAACCAATTTAAAACAGTAGACCCCATCGGTCCTGGCTAGGGCATTTAAACAGCCAGGTCTTAAGCTCACGGCGGAAGGTACGAAGGTCGGGGGCTAGCCGAAGACCCACGGGAAGTTGATTCCAAAGGGTGGGCGCGGCCACAGAGAAGGCTCTACCCCTCGGGATCGCCAGCCAACATTGTCTAGCCGACGGCACCCTGAGTAGGCTCTCTCTGTGGGAACGCACCGGGCGATGGGAAGTCGATGCTGGTTGCAGGTGGTCCGACAGATATCCTGGGCCTAAGCCATGAAGGGCTTTATAGGTTAACACCAGCACCTTGAATCTCACCCGGAGGGCAACCGGCAACCAATGCAAGTCGCGCAGGAGAGGTGTAACATGGGAGTATCAGGATCCTCCCATTACAACCCGCGCGGCCGCATTCTGCACCAGCTGAAGCCTCCGAGTGGTCTTCAAGGGCAGCCCCAGGTAGAGAGTATTGCAGTAGTCAATCCGGGAGGTGACTAAAGCATGATTGACTGTGCATAGGGCATCACGGTCCAAGTATGGGCGCAACAGGTGCAACAGGCAAACCTGGGCAAACGCCCCCCTGGGTCACGGCTGTTATATGCTCCTCCAAACCCAGCCATGAATCCAGAAGGACACCCAAGTTGCATGTCCTGTCTACAGGGGGCAACACCTCACTCCCTATAGTCAGAGATGGAACCTCTCGTTCAGTCCGCGATGCCGGTATCCACAGCCACTCGGCCTTGGTCGGGTTGAGCTGAAGCCTGTTCCTCCCCATCCAGACCTGTACCGCTTCCAGGCACCGGGCCATCACGTCGAGGGCATCACTGGGCTGGTATGTGTAAATACGTTATGTTTGTTTTAACTATTTAGTCGTATCTGACTCTTGATGACTTTATAGGCAAGTGCTCTCCATGCCACCCTGTCGAGCACAGCTTCTTTCGATGTTCAACTTTGTATCAGCTGTGATGGTATCAAGCCAGAGAGTCCTTTGCTTGCCCCTTCTTCTTGTTCTACCATACCATTTCTAGCACCATCGCTTTCTCTAATGAATTTGCACACATGACATGGCCAAAATAAATAAGATGTAATCTTATGATTTTAGTTTCTAGTGATCTGTCTGGTGTTATATGATTTAATACCTCTCTGTTAGTTACTCTGGTTGTCCATATGTACACAATAATTTATGCCAGTGACACAGTTCAAAGGTGTCAATTCTTTGATCAGCCATTCTTAGTGTCCTTCTCTCACACACATGCATCATTATAGGGAAGACTATTGCTCTAACTAGCTTGCTTTCTGTATTTATATCAATATCTCTGTTTTTCCAGATCTTATTCATGTTAATTATTGCAGTGCAGCCTAAGGTTATCCTGCATCTGATTTCAGGAGTAGAACTGCCATCGTGAACAATTTTGGACCCAAGGAAGATAAATTCTTGAATTAATTCAATATTCTCCTTGTTGATTTTAAATGTCTCATATCCATCTGTGTCTGTTGTCATTATCTTTGTTTTCCTGAAGTTAAGATTCAGTCCTGTGTCTTTTTCACTTTCATCTTTGATTTTCTAGATCTTCTTTATTTTCATCCAATAGTGTTGTATCATCTGTGTACCTCAAATTATTTATGGTTCTTCTCTCAGTCTTTACTCCAGCATCAAGCAGTTCCAGATCTAATTTCTGCATGGTCATTTCAGCATACAGATTGAACAAAAAAGGTGATAAACTACCCTGTTTTCCTGAAAATAAGACTGATAATAAGCCCAATCAGGCTTTTGAGTGCATGTGCTAAAATAAGCCTCCCCCCGAAAATAAGCCCTTCCTGAAAATATACAGAGCTGGAAATCAGGTAAGATGGCAAGAGGAACCCCATGTTGCTCCATGCGCCCCAAAATAATAAGACCTCCCTGAAAATAAGGCCAAGCACTTATTTCAGGGTTCCAAAAAATATAAGACAGGGTCTTATTTTCGGGAAACATGGTACATCCCTGTCTAACTCCCTTACTGATTCTGAACTAATCTGTGTCATCATAAAGTATTCTCACTATTGCTTCCTGATTAGTGATCTGATGAATCAGGTATGTTGGGACACCAAGATCATGCAAAGCTGCCCATAGCTTATTGTGTTCTACACAATCGAAAGCTTTTTTGTAATCAATAAAGCATAAAGCCCCTTTTGATATTCACATACTTTTTCCATAATCCATCTAATATTAGCAATGTGATATTGAATGCCGTGCCCCTTTTTAAAGCCAGATGTACATCAGGTAACTTTTGATTAATGACATTTAATGATGTAATGATTTTTAACAGAATTTTGCTTGCATGACAAATCAATACAATGATGCAATATTTGAAGCAGTCCCTAGCATTGCTTTCTTTTCAACTTGGATAAAAACAGATCTTTTCCAGTTCTAAGGCCATTGACATGTAGTCCATATCTCTTGACACAGCAGTGATGATGTTAACTGCCACTGGTCTTAGTAATTCTGCACGTATTCCATTGATACCTGGGGCTTTCCAGTTTGGCAATTTCTCCATGACCCATTCTACTTCTTTCAAGATGTTTGGTTCTTTATTAATTGGGTTGTCATCTTTGTCATCTGTAGAGTCCTTCCATATATTCTTTCTACCTGTTTTGATCTTCTGCTGGTCACTTAGTATATTCCCATTGCAGTCTTTAACAGTTCCTTGGTCTGCTGAAAATCGGGGTTGCATCATTTTCAGTACGGCAATCTTAGTATGTTCCTTTCCTTCCTTTTAGCTTCTTCCAGATGTTGACACTGCTTTTTCCACTGCCTATTTTTGTCTTTCCTGGCTTTACATTGGAAAATTGTATTCAGTTTTTAAACTTCATCCTTATTACCTTTGGCTTTGCTTGTTTGTTCTCTTTGGCTTTTCATGTGACACATACTTCCAAACAATTTCCATGATACCTCAGATCTCATCACTATCCATTCGGGTTTTTCCTTCTAAATTCAGCAAGTCAACCCTCTTTACAACTTCTATGACATACATAGGTGAGATGTTCACAATGAATTTTGGGGAGAAATTACCTTTTCACTTTGCACACTTTGAGGTTCAGTTTAGCCACTAATAGCTGATGGTCTGAATTACAATCAGGAAGTGTCTTAACGATACAACTGAACCATTTCAGTGTTTTGGCATAAAATGAAGTCTATCTGATTTAGATGTTGTCCATTTGGTGCTGTCCATGTGTAAATATTACTTGTGTTGAATAAGCCACATGTTCATGGAGTTGAGATGAAATCATTTTCCTGGCAATTTGCATTAGGCAATTGCCAGCTTCATTCCATTCACCTAGCCCAAACTTGCCTACTATTCGTGCAATTCCTCCTTGACCTACCTTTGCATTGAAATCACCAATAATATAAAAAAGTCTCTCTTTTTTTGTATTTGCTTGAGAGCACTTTGAAGCTCACTGTAGAAAAGCTGAATTTCATCAGCATTTGAGTCTCCAGTTGGGGCATAGATTTGTAGTATAGTGATGTTGAGTGGCTTGTCTCAATTTGGATAAATATTACGCAATCACGGTATGCTCTGTGATTCTCAAAATATTTAGCCATTTGTTTGCTTATGGAGAATGCCACTCCTTTTCATCTTATATTATTTCCAGTAAAATAAACCATAAACTATCTGATTTGAATTGACCACTAACTGCTCAGTGTAACTCACTGATACCAAATATGTCTAGGTTCACACTAATCATTTCTCTTTTTACAATTTTGAATTTCCCAAGGGACATGCCTCTAGCATTCTATGTTCCAATTTGATATAACTTTGTAGAGTGTAGATGATCCCTTTCATCTTGGGCACCCTCAATTATTGGGTTTCGTGAAGGCTTTCCTCCAACAACATTATAAAGACCCTGACTACTAAAAGCTTGTTTGTTTGTTTATTTATTTATTTATTTATTTATTTATTTATTTATTTATTAAATTTATATACCGCCGTATTCCTAAGGGACTCAGGGCGGTGAACAGCGAACGATAAAAATACATGTAATACAAACGTTAATAAAAAATCAATTAAAATATACTAAACACTCTGGTCCTAGATAATTCAAGACATCCCAGTTTAAAATAAAATCAAAAAGCAATATAAAGGGAAAGTTAGGCCAGGCTGGCCTGCTGAAACAGGAATGTTTTGAGGGCACGGCGGAAAGTGCGCAGATCCGGAATTGTTCATGTTCTTCTCCAGTAACCCGCTGGATAATGTTGGTATCCATATATGAGTCATGTTGAGCTATTGCCATAAAGTGTTTTGGTGAGATTTTTTTACAAGGTAGTTCATCATTGCTTTTTGTAACTCTCCCCATTTATCTAGGCTTGGGACTGGTATATAGATAAATCAACCATTTGGCTGGATTATATAAGCATAACAAGTGTAAATATGGGCTAAAAACAGTACTTTCTGGTCTTTGAAATTTGTACTGCTCTGCCTTTCCCCTTCTCCATTAGATATCTTTCCCAATTATTGACAAAAAATCTGATGTACAAACAACATTTTTCACAGTTTTAAAATATATTTAAACTATATGGGAAAAAGGCTCAGGGATGTCCTCAGGCTTCTTGTTTATTCTATTTCCAAGCAAAGATATCACCATGACTATTGTGGATGGAGAGAACCTTCCAAAGCAAATAAGAGCAAAAATGTGGCCCTCAAATGTGGATTGCATCAGTATTTATAGGACTAACTTAACTTAAATGTAATTGCAATTACAAGTTACTTATAGAAGAATTAACTGATTAAAACTCAGACATTTTTCTACTACAATGTAATCACTTTCAGGATTCCCAAAATAAACGTTCAGGCAGGTCCATCACACTCTTTACACGCAAATGGAAGGACAAAGTGCCATGGTCACGTCTCACCAAAGAAGATTTCAAGGTAGGACACCTTTAATCTTCCCTGGTTAATTAGGAACCAATACATGTAGTCCTTGTTTAGCAACCACAATTGGGCTTGACCAAAGATCAGCAACCTGCGGCTCTGGAGCCGCTTGTGGCTCCTTCACCCCTCTGCTGCTGCTCCCTGTCACTCAGAATATGCATCACAACCACCAATGTGCGACACCCGCTGGCATGCGATTTAATGAGCTTTTCAATCCCCAATGGCCAACCATGGATAAATCCAAGAAAAGAAAAGTTTCAGAAGAAAACAGAATGTTTCATTCAACTACATATGCTAGTTTTGTGGCTGCTCAGGAAATAGTCAGGCACGGGATTTCCTATTTCACGGTGTTTTCTTTTCTATGGGAAATAGGTCCAAATGGATCTTTAAGTGTTTAAGGTTGCAGACCCCTGGGCTTGACAATGCTATTATTAAGTGAAGTGGTCTCTAAGGCAAAACATAACTCTGCTTATGATCTTACTTCAGCTTTCCTTTGCCTTATAGACCTGCAAAAGTTGTAAATATGAGGACTGGTTGCAAAGTTACTTCTTCATCACTATGAATGGTCATAAAAGTGGGCAGTTGCTAAACAAGGATTACTTATATTACCAAATCCCAGTATTAAATGTGGATATCAGTAAGACCAAGTTCTGCTTGCTTAACAGTATCCATAGAAAACTTTTTTGTCTTGTCTTTTTGATTTTTAGTCAAAGGGGGCAGTTAATATGACTTAGTTGAGATTTTATACCAGTTGAAAGTAGCTGATTTGGTAAAATATATTCTGATTTAATACCAGTTCTTTTCCTGTTTGGTTGAAAAGATGAACAAAATAGAACGCCATTGCTTTATTTATCATTTGGTTTTTAAATGCTACTTTTAATAACAGTAATAAGGGCAAAGATGGATCATGCTGTAAGCAATTGTTCATCTTATTTGCAGCCAGCATGGCTCTCAGTGGACTTTGATAACTGGAGAGACTGGGAAGGAGATGAAGAGGTGGAAGCAGCCATGGTTGAACAATATGCAGAGGTGAGCACAATTATCAAATATCAAGGCAGAATTCTGAAACTTATCTGAATCAACAAAACTGAAGTGTGAGAAAGCAAGAAGTTGCTATTCTGTATCACAATTATAGTCCTAAATAATAGTGACAGTAGGAATGATGAGGCTTTTATATTTATACAAAATGCAATGGTTCTATTTGGCAATGTCACAAGTAATAGCAAGACAAACACCATTTACCAAAGCAGGTGTCAAGGTTTTGACTAACGAGAAAATCAGAACTCCAAGGCAGGAATCTTCCTTAAAGTACTTCTTTATTGGATACATCATATTGGCACATTTAAATGCAAAACCAACTCTAAATACTCCCTGGGATTTCAGTATAATTAAAATAATAAATGACCCCCTCCCCAGTATCACTGGTCACATTGTCCAATTAAGTTACTTGGCAGGCTCCTTAAGCACTCCCATTTCTTCATCCAGGGATGACCTTGGTTCCCACAAAAAAGATCGGTGTTGCATCTGGCAATGTCTTCCAACCCCCAACCCCCACCCCCCGATATAGTGTGGCAACTGAGAAGAACGAAAATGATGTCAGTCCGATTCGGTTAGAAGTTGACCGCAGGATTGTGCTGCTATTATTATACATGCCATAAATTCTTGCATTATTTATGCACCATTTATACATGAAGTATTGAATATTGTAAATTTATGTTCACATTAAGGTAAAAGGTAAAATCAAAAGATAAAAGACTCTAATAAGAGAGAAAAGAATATTGACCTTTCCCTAGTTCTGAGATTTCAAAAAAGGTTCTCTATATATGCTAACCTGCCCTCTTTTTACAGAGCATAGTAGAATAACATAAATCTAGTTAGCTGGATTCAATACTGTTATTCATTGACTAATACAAATAATAGTAGATATTTTAATAACCTTTTCATGTAAATAACTCTTAATTATTTAGCTATATTCTTTGGGGAGGAATATCCTCCATATTTCTCAATATTAAATATCAGCACTGTTTACTTTAATCCCCTTTTTCCCTCCCTTACAGCTCATGCAAAAAGTCACTAAGAAAGGTCCACCCCCAGCCATGGATGATCTTGATGTAAGTATGTAGGAAAAAGCATCTTTAACTATTTCTGAAGTTCTGCTTGCTTGACTCCATACTATCAGTCTGTCAGATTTATAAATTAACATGGCTGGAGAGCTGGGATGGAATATGGCTTGTGCTTCACTAGTATTTCAAGCCACTGTGCCAGAACTTGCAGAAGTTGATATATACATTTTAAAAGTATTTCATTTCATAAATTTGGAGTATGTTCCTCTCTCAATGAAAGTACTAATCTTTCTCTGTATGTGCTTAATAATTTTAGGATGACAGCTGAAAGGGCACATCTCTCTGACTGGACTGCTACCTTAGTTTACTTCTGCTACAGTCAGCAGTGACATGGGACTAGGCCACATACTGGCTAAGGCCTAGAACAAGAAAGCAGGTGTGATCTGGCAAAGTGTTTCAAATGAATTTGTTTTCAAGGAGTGTTAAATTATTGCAGTGTAATTTTTCTGGTTGACTTTAATAAACAACTCTTTGGCCCAAGACCTAGCAGACTTGCTGTAATCCATTCCTATTAAGTGTAGAAAGAAATGAGACTCAGGTAGCAGTCTTTGTAATCTGGATAAATACAAAGAAACGCTTAAAAAAATTGTGATAATAAGCAAAAAGAAGCTTCAGCTTTAGCTAATTTTACTTTCAAGGAGACATTTATACCTGTGTGTTGCCCCTTCTATTTCACTGAGTAGCCATCCTTACTTGATTTTTGAAATTCAGTCATGCTTGGCAACCATCTGGAAATACTCAGCTATTGAATAAGATGAATAACAACAACAACAACAACAACAACCTTAACAGTTCTTAGGACCTTGGTTAGGACTTGAACTGTTAAGTTTTTACCAGTCCCAGACTGTGAATTCAATGGAAGTTTATTATTAATAGTAACAACAACAAACAACAATAAGAACAACAATAATAAACAATTAGGAACTGCCTGTATACTCAAATGCTATCTTAACAGCTCTTAGGTCCTTGGGTGGGACTTGAATTGTTAAGTTTTTATTAATCGCAGATTGTGAATCAAATTGAAGATTAACAACAACAACTGAATGCATATCTACAACATCATAATCGAGTTGCCAAAATCATACATTGGAAGCTTTGCCAGAAGTTGGGTTCAAATGCAGCAAAAATTACTGGGAACACCACATTGACAAAGTTCTTGAAAATAAACAGGTCAGGATCTTGTGGGACTTTCAAATCCAAACAGACATCTGGCCCACAACACGCCTGACATCACTATTGTGGAAAAGAAAAAAGTCTGGTTCATTGGTTTTGCAATACCAGGTGATGCACAAATTGAAGGAAAAAAAATAGTTGAGAGAAGTTGGAAGGTCTGAACTAGGTATTTTAATTAAAAAGGGAGTAAACTTTAGATGGCTGATACCAGAGGGAATATTGGTGACTTGGCAGGAGCAAAGACATAGACTAGATTCAATAGAGAAGGCTGAGCTATTTTATGATCAGTATTTGAGACCACAAGAGGAAGAGAGAATGAGAGAGGAAAGAGGACAGAAGAACCCATTGGAGAAAGAGAAATACAACAAAAAGAAGATGCAAGAGATTGGGAGGAAATAGCAATAAGAGAAGGAGCAAAGCCAAAAGAAGCAAGAAAGATAAGAGTGACCAGAACAGCAAAATCCATTTATAAGTAAAATCATGGAAGAAGAAATAAAGTTAATATCAATTAACATAAATAGACTGAATTAGGCAATAAAAAAGGAAAAGGACTTTTAGCAAAACCACCAACAATCCAAACTGTCGACTTTACAATGACAAAGTTGAAACTGTCACATTTAATATGTAAGTGCAGCAAAATCGCGCAAACTGATTACAAAGCTAGACATGACTGAGTTGCTAAACTAGTCCACTGGGCATTATGTAAAAAATACGACTTACTTGTATCCAAAAAGTCATGGGAACATAAAGTGGAAAAAGTTGTTGAAAATGAGAAGGTCAAGATCTTGTGGAACTTTCAAATACAGATGGATCATCATTTAGAACACAACACGCCAAATATCACAGTCATCAAAAGCGTACAATTAATTGATATCGCTGTGCCAGGAGACGCTGGAGTCAAAGAAAAAGAACTAGAAAAAAATCACAAAATATTGCGACCTGGCCATCGAAAGTACCCGATTATGGATGAAATGTGATAGTGATACCCATTGTCACCAGGACACTTGGCACCATGTCCAAGAATTTTATACAGTACATCATTGCAGTTTCCTGCAATAACACCAGCAGAACTAACTGCGCTATTTGGAACATCGTATATTTTAAGAAAATACTTGGTCAATTCCTAGGATGCTGGCAGCAACCCGTATCAACCATCAGTGCCAGTTAATAATATTTGTGATACATTTTTAAATGTTCAGTTGACTAAGTTTCATGTTTAATGAATAAAGTAAATAACAACAACAACAACACTATTTTAGTGACCCATTTCCCTAGCAGAAAATTATATGGGTCCCTTGTTTTAGCTTAATTGGGGAGCATATTTATCTTTCCTTTAGCATGCTTCTTGGTGACAGTCCTAAACCTTTTGTGATTTTATAGCAGAATCATTTACTAGGATTATCAGATCTGGGCTACAAATATGGAGGCCAGCAGGAACAACTCTCTCGTCTTAAAAATGGGAACTAAAATGGAGATCTAATCCTCAACTATGGTTTCTCCATGCTTTTAATTCTTTCTCTATTCCAGGGGTGTCAAACTGGTGGCCCATGGGCTGCATGCGTTATGTGTAGGCCACGTCCACCCAGCTCTGCAAAGGCAAAAAATGTCACGATACGTCACAATACGTCATGTGATCGAGTTTGATACCCATGGCCTATACAAAGGTTTCTCAACTTTAGGAGAATTTAGCAATTTTAGGATGGACTACTATTTCCAGAATTCCCCAGCCAGCATTCTCTTGAGTAGAAGTCAACACATCTTAAAACTGGGTGCTGATAAACACTGATCTATACAAATTTATTCAATTTATATGCCGCCTAACTCTCCTGATTACAATATTAAGCTAAATGCTATAGGAACCATAAACTATTGGGCTAATGGATCTGGGCTGCAAAAAATCCAGATCACTTGACACAACAAATATATTGATAAAATTCTAATCTTTGCTGTCATTTAGTACATTCTGATATCTCCAGTCCCAGGGCTATACATTATGTTATCCTGCTATATAAGTGTAATCAATTGTGATTTCTATTAGCAATCTCTTTTTACATGATATACAAAATCGGTCTCTGATAACATCCTCAACAAGGGGCTTTCCCAATCTAAAAGTACTGCTTAATCCCAAGGCTGGAAGCTTGTGAAGCGAGATCTCTATGTTTTCACAAGAACGAAAGAACAAGCAAGAATAGAATAGAATAAAATAATAGAATAGAATAGAATAGAATAGAATAGAATAGAATAGAATAGAATAGAATAGAATAGAATAGAATAGAATAGAATTTTTTATTGGCCAAGTGTGATTGGACACATAAGGAATTTGTCTTGATGCATATGCTCTCAGTGTACATAAAAGAAAAGATACGTTCATCAAGAATCATAAGGTACATAGGGTATAAATAAGCAATCGGGAAACAATATCAATATAAATCTTAAGGATACAAGCAACAAAGTTACAGTTGTACAGTCATAAGTGGAAGGAGATGGGTGATGGGAATGATGAGAAGATTAATAGTAGTGCAGACTTAGTAAATAGTTTGAGTGTTGAGGGAATTATTTGTTTAGCAGAGAGATAGAGTTCAGGAAAAAACTGTTTTTGTGTCTAGTTGTTCTCATGTGCAGTGCTTTATAGAGTTGTTTTGAGGGTAGGAGTTGAAACAGTTTATGTCCAGGATGTGAGGGGTTTGTAAATATTTTCACAGCCCTCTTTTTAACTTGTGCAGTATACAGGTCCTCAATGGAAGGCAGGTAGCAATTGTTTTTTCTGCAGTTCTAATTATCCTCTGAAGTCTGTGTCTGTCTTGCTGGGTTGTAGAACCAAACCAGACAGTTATAGAGGTGCAGATGACAGACTCAATAATTGTAGAACTGTAGAATTGTAGAAATGTAGAACTGTATCAGCAGCTCCTTGGACAGTTTGAGCTTTCTGAGTTGGCACAGAAAGAACATTCTTTGTTGTGCTTTTTTGATGACGTTTTTGATGTTAGCTGTCCATTTTAGATCTTGCGATATGGTAGAACCTAGAAATTTGAAGGTCTGTTGATACTGTGTTGTTTAGTATTGTAAGAGGTGGAAGTATGGAAGGGTTTCTTCTAAAGTCTACCACCATTTCTACGGTTTTGAGTGTGTTCAGTTCCAGATCGTTCTAAATCATGAATTGTTACTGCTGTTTTTGTCTAGGCTGTTACACTTTACATTAATGATTTTAAATTATGTATATTTGATGTTGTAAGCCACTCAGAATTTTTGGAGTGGGCAACTACAATAACTATAACTAAACAACAATAATGGATATGACAGCGAAATCAACATAGGATGCACTAAGGCATTTGACAAAGCAGACCACAATCTACTTCTTCGTAAGCTAGAAAAATGTGGGATAGACAGCATCACTACTAGATGGATTCATAATTGGCTGACAAACCACACACCCACAGTAATTCTTAATGGAACTATATCCACATGGAGGGAAGTAAGCACATGACCATGAAGAAGTCTTTGGACAACGCTGGCTCTTCGGCTTTGAAACGGAGATGAGCACCGCCCTCTAGAGTTGGGAACAACTAGCACATATGTGCGAGGGGAAGTTTTTAAAAGAGACTGTCTTAGACAGCCATTTGTCTGAAATAGTATAGAATCTCCTGCTTGAGCAGGGCGATGAATAGAAGACCTCTAAAGTTTCTTTAGACTATTATTTTGTTTAATAGCAGCAAAGATGTTTCATTCCGCCATTCCTCCCCCCCCTCCCCCCGCAATGAGAGGATATAGCCTCGTGAACATTTTCACCGAGCTCGACCTGCCACCTTGCTCCCGTCCCGGCTGCGCGGTCTTTAAAGTTAATACTTAGGTCACGAAACACAAGCAGCTCATTGGCCACCGTTGGCCACGCCCTCCCCACATAGCAAAGCTTTGAAAAACGTTAGCTATTATGTCCCTCGCTGCCTGCCTTAGGCCGCCAGTCGCGCATGTCCGTTGTTGTAGAGCGGAGGTCTTCAACTTTAAGATTTGTGGACTTCAACTCCCAGAATTCTCCAGCCAGCTATGCTAGTATAAGTCCACAAATCTTAAAGCTGTTTGAGAGAGAGAGAGAGAGAGAGAGAGACAGAGAGCAAAAAAGACGCCGATCGTTCGTGTCCCCTGGTTGGCTGACTTCAGTGACTGCATGGCGTTTATGTGCCAGCGGGATAGCTGGGTTCAGCAGGTGCGGAAAGAGGCGTGGGAGTGGTGGCTCTGATGGCTGCCAGGCTCATTGCCGGTATTCGGGGCGGATGAGCGTTTGCAGTTTTGCTCTTCGTCCGTTTGCACTGGAAAAGGATTCTTGCTGTAATCTTTCCTGTCTCCAAAACTGGAGACAAGCGGCTTTATTCAGAATTGGAAAGACTGCGCCTAATCACACCCCTTTTGCTAGCACAAATTGAGACGAACAGTTGCAGGGTTCCTCCTCCCATTAGATTTTTCTGTATCCAACAGATGCGGAATTTTAGAAATCTACAGGGCTTATTGAGCCCAGGACAGCCCATTGTTCTTTTTTCATATTTTTGTTTTATGAATATAGAATAATGTTCTATATATAGCAGATGGTTCCTGTAGGCCTGGTTTCTTTCTCAAGCAATTGTTGCCATTCCTTATTATAGCTTACTCTCGAGGAACTAATGCTAATAGGACAATGTAATGTATTGCAGAATATATTTAATTACTTGCATAATACAATATGCTGATATAAAAATCAATTGATTATACATTGTATGTCAGTAGGAAAGGAAAGCCCAGGAAAGCAAAAGGGAAGAGTGAGGTTTAACTGCCCTTTGCCCAAGAATAACTTGTTTATGAGCAGAGTTATGACACACTAATTATAGGAAAGTGCCTCTCAAGAGGCCACATCTATAGTATTTGGTCTCATTTTAAGAGATTTCTAATCTGTGAAGCATTTTAGAAGACAACTGGAAGTGAAATTGGACGTTTTAAAAAGTATATGTATAATAAAATGGATTTACTGTGGGTTATGAAGCTGGTATATACATGGTATGGAATTAAAATGTACAGAAATATTAAAATAGAAGTTTGGGATAAAAGTTGCATCATTTGCTGAATGTAATAATTGTAACAAAATGCATGCAGTTCTTCCCAGGAATTTACAGAGAAGAAGGTTTTTGTTAAAAACATAGTTTTTCTCATTGTTCATCACTCTTGGCTTTCACATGATTCACTTCTTTAATCTCAACTTTCTATGTGTTAGTTACCTCCACCAAAACTAAAGATCCCTTCCTTTTTCTCTTAAGTTTACCACCCAGGTGGTCTCCTGCTGCTCAGCAAAATTATCTACAGAAATTAATAGAAAGAACATTTTGCAAGGTTTCCATGTCATCCTGGAAGACACTATTCTTTTCCCAGAGGGTGGAGGGCAGGTACTAATAATTGTTCTCAAAGTATTTTAGAGTTGTAAATGATTGTATATTTCATAGTATGTTGCTTGATATTAAGTCTAACTTTATGTTTTTAAAACCAAAATTTAAATGGTCAATATACTTGTTAGGAATACATGATTTTCTTTTTACTTTTATATATGTTTTTGTATTTAAATATTTAATGAGGTAATTCAGGAATAAGTTCCATGGAAAACAGTTTTAACATAAAAAGATAGGCTTGGATTGTATACATTGTGTTATATATGGTAGTTTGAAAATTCTGTAGTGACTGTAATTCTTCCTAAAAACCTTTGGTATGAGATTCATAATAATTGAAATTTTTACTTATAAAAGTAAAATTGCTCAATTGTAAAATTATAAAAATAATTATATCAATTATAAAAATAATTGAGCAATGCCTTTATTTGTGCAGTCATTCATTGTTGCTCTTGTATTAATAACATTTATTTTGGAATATCTGTGGAAAGGATAGCATTTATTAGTTACTTTTTTTCCTAGAGCCTACCCACAAATAAAGTTTTAGTGAATTAAGTTTGTCTCTTTTATACATTTTGTTGAGGATGTTTTTTTTCCCTCAGAAGCTGGGATTGTAACTTTAAATTTCTTCATTCCAGCCTGATGACCGGGGATTTATTAATGATATCCCTGTTCTCAGAGTCATCCGACAAGGTCCAGATGCTTTACACTTTATCCAGACACCACTTGACCCAGGAACTAAGGTACAACTGGTGCTGGACTGGGACCGGAGGTTTGACCATATGCAACAGCATTCAGGTGAAGAATTGATGCATCTGATATCCATCAGTTTGGGTGATATAATATAGAATACTTAAAGAAACCCAATAGAAAAGGTTTGAATAGCTGATGAATAATTATCTGTTTCAGGACAACATCTCATCACAGCACTTGCAGATCTGATGTTTGGATACAAGACAACATCATGGTAAGCGGGATGCAACTTTGCTCCTTGTCTTTCTTGCTTGTGGATTCTAAAACTAGAGCAGAGATAAGTTGCAAAATCTGTAGAAATGTAACTCTTTCAGGTAATGCTGACAGACTTAAAGCCTGTAGGATCGTTATTAACAAAATGTTTTGTAAAAAGAACAGATAACCATATGGTTTATTACAAAATAAGTATCCACAGTTGACGATATTTTATTTTAGGACAATTACCTTTCTTTGATGAAATGACTGACAGAGCACATTCTGAATGTAAGATTCTATTACCCGAAAATAGGTTTTTAAGTTTTGAAGATTTTATTCACCCCAATGAGTTAGGTAATTTGGATTCAGCAGACTTTTCCCCAAATATATAAATTGATGTCAGTCTGCCATGTCTGTCTTCAGACTGATTATAAATTGGAGATCTCATGGACACAACTTTTGGCTTGCTGTTTTAGATTTTCCCCTGATTTTTGTACATGTAACCTGTTAAGGAATTTTGTAAAATTACATGCTTGCATGTGATGTTACTTTAGCTATTTCTAGTTAATGAATTATGTTTTCTTCTTTTAAAATTACACACAAAGCAAAAAACAAACCTCCCTCTCCACCTCCTGCCAGCTACAAAAATATACTTTCAATGTTTCTTAAAGCCATTGGGAAGAACAGAATTTCATCATTTTCTGTCTTAAAAATGCAAGTAATTTTTAAAGAAAAGGTTGAAAAAATTCTTTTTTTCTACCTGATGTAAAAATACAACCACAAATCTAATGGTTATTAAATATTGTGATTAATAAAGAATATTTTGCTTTCATCTTAAATCAGAATCCTTTTTTTTTTTTTTTTAATTTGATTTATATGCCGCCCTTCGCCGAAGACTCAGGGCGGCTTACAATGTGCTCAGCAATAGCCTTCATCCTTTTGTATATTTATACAAAGTCAGCTTATTGCCCCCACAACTGGGTCCTCAATTTACCTACCTTAGAAAGGATGGAAGGCTGAGTCAACCTTGAGCCTTGGCGAGATTCAAACCCTGCAGTAATTGCAGGCAGCTGGTCTTAATAACCAGCTTAATAACAGGGTGTCTTAAACCCCTGTACTACCAAGGCTCTTTTAAAAAAGAATATGTAACTATGCACCATAATCAAATTGGAAAGTCTGACAAGGTATGAATCTAGTGATACCCACCAAGCTAGACGATTAATAGAAGATAGATATATCACTGTTATTAATTTTGATGACAGAATATTATCTTCAGGATTATAGGGGATATGATTATTGTTAAGAAACAATAGTAGAGCAGTTTGTCTGCTTCCAAGACAAATACATGTCTTGTATACATATATGCATATCTGTATAACAGAATTGGTGGACCCAAGTGGTTTTCCTCCCAGAGGTGTACTCACTTGGTTTGTGTTTGGTATCCATCAGTTGGTGGAATTAGGAAGGCAGTTATTATTTGGGAAGCCTTGATGGCTTTCAGAGCTCTGAACTGCATGTAAACAGAAGTGAATCCTTGTGAGTGATGTTGTATTCTGAGGCGCAAACTGAGTTTGCTGCTATGCTGGTCTTTCTGTTATGCTGCCTGAGCTGCTTGAGTCTATTGCCAGATTGGCAATAGAATCACTGAAACTGATGGTTCTAGGACAGTCATGGTGAACCTTTTAGACACCGAGTACCCAAACTGTGTGCACACGCATGTCCAAACTGAAAGGTGCATGTGTGCATGCACAGCAGAGACCCAAAGACCAGCTGGCCGGTGGGAGGCAAGGCATCCTAACACCGGCAGCACAGCAAGATCTTTTTCTTTCGTGAGCTTCTGTTTCGTCATTTGCAGGGAAACAGAAGCTCATGAAAAAAATGCCAAGGAGATCTGACCTGGGGCAATGGCGCATGTGCCAGCAGAGAGGACTCTGTGTGCCATCTCTGGCACACGTGCTGTAGGTTCACCATCATGGATCTATGGTGAAGCGTGGACAAGAATGGTTCAACCATTCTGGCCCTCTGGGATTTCTCAGTGGCTTTTGATATTGTTGATCATGGTATTCTTCTAGACTGGCTGCAAGAAATGGGGGTAAAAGACATTGTCCTATGGTGGTTCTTCTAATTTCCCCATGACCAGGTCCACTCAATATTGATGGGAGTTGAGAGGTCAAGTCTGAAGCTCCTGATGTACAGGATGCCATAGGGTTTGACACTGTCATCCTTTTTGTTTAATATTTATATGAGGCCACCGAGAGAGGTTAATAATGATGGCTTAGTACATCTTGACTCCAGCTATCCAAGCAATGCTGTCAAAGTCTTGTTTTAATGCCTGGAGGCTATGGGAATCTGGATGGGGGTTTCACCTTAGCAAGATCAAGATGTGGGTTCTTGGACTACCCAGTTCACTAGATCTCTTACCTCTGGTTCTAAATGTGATTGCAGTGCCCCATTCAGACTGGAGCAGTCTGGGAGTTTTCTTGGAATCTCAAGTCCTGCTGGAATAGCAAATGGCACCTCTGGTCAGGAAGGGCTTTGTGAAGATTTGTCTTGTGCAATTGTACTTCTACAAGGCTCAGGAGGCCCTCCTTATAATTATATATGCTTTGGTCATCTTGCAAGTGGACTTTGCAGTGTGCTGTATTTGGGCCTGCCCTTAAAGTCTATACAGAAGTGGCAGCTATTCCAGTGCTAGGCAAATGTTGCTATGCCCTTGTAACAATTGCATTCCTTAAGTTGCACTGATAACCAGTAAGGTCCATGAGAAAATTTTGGTGGTCCGCAGAAAAATTATTTGCATTTTTTTATATTGCACTAAATACTATTTATCTTTTTTAAAAAAAATCATATTAGTGGTCCGCAGGATTTAAAATTATGAATTTAGTGGTCCCTGAGGTCCAAAAAGTTGGTGACCCCTAGTGTAGAGGGTAGTTATTTGAGGGACTGTTAGCTATAGTGTCTGCCTGTCTCTTTTGATCCAACACTTGACTTGTTTTTGGTCAATCAAGCAGTGCCATTAAAGAGTCATCAAACAGTACTCAAGAAACCAGCCTTCTCTATTGTTGCCCCTGTCTTCTGGAATAGCATCCTGCAGCCTACAGATATTGGTATTTGTACAATCCCCTCTGTCCATGAACCTTAAAAAACCAGCTGTTTTCCTGAGCCTTGGGTCAATGTATCTTTGGACCTTTCTATATCATTCATGAATGTTTTTGGGTTTGTTCCCTTCAGGCTACTGTTCATTCAATTCGATATTATTTTTATCTTTTTTTATTGAAAAGCTTCAGAGAGTTGTTCCGGAATTGGAGAGCCTAGAAATTCCATGAATAAATGAATGAATGAATGATATAGAATGGTAAACTAGTGAATGAGATTAAAAACTGATTTTACCACAGTTCATATTTGCCCAAGGATTAATAAGCTATGTAATTCTCTACCTCCATTTCATTCCACCCTAATGCCACCCTAATGGAATGGCCAAGAAGACGCTTTGTGGATCTATGTTTTCTCGCTAACAAATAAGGAGGATATATTATATTGCTTTTCTCTGCCCATTGTAGGGAGCTGGGCCGTCAGCGAAGTACTATTGAGCTAAACACCTCGTCAATGACAGTAGATCAGGTGACAGCGCTTGAACAGAGTGTGAATGAAAAAATTCGAGCTCGAGTCCCTGTGATAGTACGAGAGTTTGCTGTGGGTGATCCTGAAGTTGAGATGGTAAGTTTGGGCTGCAGTAGTGTAAAAAGAAACTACTTTGTATTCTTCTCTAACTAGATATTGTATTACAGGTAAGGAGCCGTGGCTTGCCAGATGATCATACTGGGCCAGTTCGGATAATAAGCATTGAAGGTATTGATGCCAATATGTGTTGTGGAACACATGTCTCCAATCTCAGTGACCTGCAGGTGAGGCTCCACATGCAAAGTTTTATAAATTGAATTGCATTCAATTGCATGCAGATGTGCATGTCAGGCTGTCCTATAGAACAAAAATAGCCTCTTTGTGTTTGTAGAAATCTTTTAATCTGACTCAATGTTTGTTTGTACGAAAGGTCATTAAGCTCTTGGGTACAGAAAAGGGGAAAAAGAACAAAACCAACTTAATTTTTCTGGCTGGTAATCGGGTGCTGAAAAGTCTGGATCGAAGCCATGCCACTGAAAAGGCCATGACATCACTGCTTAAGCAAGTATTCCATTTTCTGTATATCACAAATGGGCCCCTCTATACCCAGTCACAGAGAAACTATTTCAGACTTATTGGCCTGAGAATTCCACTTAAGCAGTAGAAGGAAAAGCTTTGAGATTTTTCTCAAATCCAGAATCAGTGACACGCAGGTTAATTATTTACTTAAGGAACAAATACTTTATTTAAGTATATTTAAAGTTCATGATAAATAATGTAAGCCTCTGAACAATTGGTCCTAAGCTGAAAAAAAAATGTTCCTAAATCATACAGCAATTCCTATTACAATCAGTTCTGCATCCCCTATTAATACAAGTTGCTCCACTCACATTTCTCCTCAAAGCTTACTCTCAGTAAGATACTATATAGTATTTCCTGAATCCTGTGGTTGCCTTTGTATTTTAGGAATGGTCCCGAAGAACATGTAGAAGCTGTGAAAAGGCTGCAGAGCTCTCTGAAGCTGCTTCAGAAGGTAGGTTTTTGTCACTTCAATTTCTGTCATGGAAAGTTCCCAGCCTGGCTTTACAGGAACCACAGCAAGATACATCATCAACTTTATGTTAAAATAAGACATTGGTAAGCAGTTTACAGAAAAGCATCTTTAGTAATGGAATATGGAAACCAGGTTTGAGGAAGTGAGTTGGTTAGGAATGATAGTGACTATGACTGCAATTTTCAGGATAGTTCTGGAAGGATGTTGTCCAGCCTCTAGAAAGATGAGATTGAGAACCAGTTGCAGGCAGATTATACCTACTTGCCTTTCAGGACTATCCAAGGTCTGTTCTCTCAGCACAAAATTACATGTGATTTAGTATCCAGATGGGTAGACTACAGCTTGATCATGGAGAAGCTCAGTAACATTTATTGCATCCTTGTCCTTCTTTACCTTGCTAGGAATTTCCCTGCTCAGTCATTTCCTCAGTCAGTTAATCTTTGCTAAGTGTAGCAATTGATTGAGTGTAACGCATCCATGATGTACTTCTTTTTTCAGAATAATGTGAATTTGCTAAGAGATTTAGCTGTTCTTACAGTGCAGAACTTCAAAAACACCACAGCTCAACAGCCAGTATTTGTCTTACACAGGTGAGGGAAAAGACTCCTCATGTTTAAGCTTGGCAGACCAGCATGAGAAAAATCTATTTATAAGTTTGCTAAGAGTCAACACCAGTCTGACAATATTAGTATGGTGGAACCAACAAATGTCTTAAATAAGGGGAAATTCAAGATAATTGAAGTTGCCCTCATCTCCCATACACCCACAAACATGAAATGATATTTAATTTTGTCAACAAGAATATTTTAGTATCTTGAGAACTCTATTTTTACTTTAATAATAAATCCTTTAAAGCTCCATCAAGCAAAAGTGTGTTATATTTTAAATCTCCAAAAGACTGAAGTTAATACAGGTTAAATTATCAAACCAATCCAGGCACTCTTTGTGTGTCCAATAGATCTGTTACAGAGAGGGGTATGAGAGTGGAACTTTGGACTTATTTCTTATAAAAAAAATTTAAAATAGGAAAGAATTTTTCTATTTTTCTTAGGGGATCATGGAATATCTTTCTCCTCTCTACAGGAAAGATGGTGACTCTGAGTTCATGAATATAATTGCAAATGAAATTGGCTCTGGGGTGAGTCTTTTCTTGTTTCTCTAATTTTTAAAACAGATATTTATTTGTTGAAGATTTCCTATTTTAAATTTAAAGGAGGTTCCTGTTTCTGATACATTTGTTCCATGATCATTTGAAATATAACAGTACCAAACAAGAAGATTTATGACTGTGCCTGATAATGTGTCGCTGTTGTAGTGTTCCCCATTGTCAGGTAATGGCAATTCGGGCATTTCATAACCAGTTCACAATGATGAGGGTTGCAATATCCTGTGGTCATGTGCTCTCCATTTGCGACCTTCACAGCTGGCTTCCAACAAACAAAATAGATGGGAAAGATGGCAGGTGGTTGTAAATTGAAATCATGTAACTGGGGGACACTGTAACAGCATGGGATTTGTCGAACAACCACAACTGGAACCGCTGCAACTGCTATTATAAGCCTATGCATGATCACACTTTGTGACCATGTCCCTTAGTGATGGAATTGACAATCCTAGTTACGGTAGTTCTTGACTTAATGACCATTTTTAAACAATGGTTGAAAGAAACAATGAACTCAGGAAAAGTGATTTATGATCTGTTCTTGCACTTAACGACTGTTGCATCACCACCCACACAGCCACATGGTCACAATTTGGATGCCTGGCAACCAATATGCATTTACAACCAGTGGCAGTGTTTTGTATCAAATGACTGTTTTGTGACTTTTTTGAATGGTTTCCAGTAAGAATTGTCAATTGGGGAAGCTGGATTTGTTTACGATCTTGTGATTTGTTTAATAATTGCAGTAAAACTGGTCGATCATAAAATTGGGTCCAGTCACATTTATGACTTCACTGATTTATGATAGAAATGGTCTCAAGTTTGGTCATGTCGAGGACGCATAATTAAGTAAGGACCATCTATATATAATTTTTCTTATTATAAATAGTCTAATAGGCATTTGACATCTTTGCTATGGGCTTTAGAACATGGTTTCAAATCAGTGCAAAATTGAGGTAACTGATTATAGAAATTATAGCTTAAGGTTTAAAATGGAATAATGATCAGATTTAAACATAGAAGTATCCCAAATTAAGTATTCTCTGGTATTCTTATCCTTGAGATTCTACCAAATAAAGATGTGGAAGCAAAAGAGATGAAGAAAGTATCTCACTAACTTCAGACTTAATAGTTAACATTCAAGAGGGTGAGAAACTTTGCTAGCTTGCTGATCAGTTCTTTGTGTGTCTGAAGCTTGATTCAAATACTAAAGTTGTACTTGGTCCTTCTATAAGTATGAACAGACTTTATTTACCAACTAGTGCTCTAGTACTTTGATTAAAAAAAAAGTATATGACACGGAAATAGATATTAGTCCTCCACTGATTCGCAGTTTTTTTTTAAAAAAATGAGAATCAAATCATACTGATCTTATCTTAACAAAATAAAGTTGTAATTGCAAAGCACAGTTTCTCTGAAGACCTTGAAATGGCTGTTAAGAATTAAACTAGTAAAACATAAATCTTGCAGGGAGCCTGCTAATGTATTTGACTTACTACCAGAAATTTAAATCCTGATTTAAATATTCCTGTACAGTGGGACCCTTGAGCAATGAGCAACTTGTAAAGAATTTGTTTAGCAGCATTAGATCTTAAACACTATCATTTCAACAGGAAACTCTTCTTTTCTTATCTGTGGGAGATGAAAAAGCAGCTGGGCTGTTTTTGCTGGCAGGACCTCCAGAAGCAGTGGAGAAATTGGGTCCCAGGTGAGTTATTCAAAACAGTTGAAGTACAATCAAGCTATTAATTTGGCGACCATTGAGAATGGAGCTCTAGTCTGTTGTTTTGTCAGTTGACCGACTGATGAGTAAGGGAAATCTAATCTAACTGAACATATTGATTCACCTCTTTGTTGTTCTTCCCACAAGAGTTGCTGAACTACTGGAAGGAAAAGGAGCAGGGAAACATGGGCGCTATCAGGGCAAAGCTACAAAGATGAGCCAACGATCAGAAGTAGAGGCCCTTCTTCAGGCATTCACCAGCAAATAGAACTCGGAATAATGACTGGGCATCTGGACAATAGTGCAATTAGGGAAGAAGCAAAAGATTCAGCCATAATTGTTCCTCAAGGACTATTTAATAATACAATAATTTCTCTTTCTGTGTTTTTTGAGCGTGCCAGTATCAGCAGAAAAGAATTATCAGTGGTCTAATACTGCAAAGAGGGATATTACTAGAAATGAAAGAGATAAAATATGTAAGAGAGGTGTGGTATGTAAAACAAGCATGTCTGGAAACTTTGTTGTATGGCTGTAGAAAGAAACATCATAAACCATTTTTTTTTGGTATAGAGAAGAATTGCATTTTTCAGAGATGTGTTATGATATATGTTCCATAACATTTGTGATGCTTCAGTATCACAAATTAAGCACTACAGATGTTTGCTGATATATTTGTTTCTAATAGTGTATCTTGTCTTCCCCAAATTGTCTTCTGCTGAACCATTTGGAAAGGAGTTTAACTGGCATAATTTTTTGCTCAGTCTTGCCTAATCTGGCCGCCTCTGAATATATGACGACTGGTATACTTAGAGTTCTCAGCATGGCCCAGTTGGCTGTACTTTTTGGAATTTGTATTCCTAACACGTCTGGAAAGCACCAAATTGGAAAGATAGTTTTAAATCCCTGTTATATCTCAGGATCATCATCTTGCCCCCAACAATCTGGGTCCTCATTTTATCGACTTCGGAATGATGGAAGGCTGAATCAGTATTGAGCCCATTGAGATCAAACTCCTGGCTGTAAGCAGAGTTAGCCTGCAATACTGCATTCTAACCACTGCACTACCAGGCAACATAATATTAATGAGAGGGAAGTGCATAAGCTTTTTTTATATAGCAGCCTGGTTCTGTATAGTTCACCTGCTTATGTACAAGTGTTTAGTACATGACTTTGTGGAAGAAGTACCATGATAGGATTATGAATCACTTTCTGAAAATCAGGCACAGAAATGTGAGTCTGAGAAAGTGCCCAAACTATTTAGGTGTTTAAAAATGGTATATAAATTTAATCCTGAATCAGCCTGATGATTTATGGTTCTGCTTAGGCTGTACCAAGCATATGATTACAAGTAGAAGAAAAAGCCTCCATTACAACATCAGAATGGACAGTAAATTGATTAGAACATAGAATAATAGAGTTGGAAGGATCTCTGGAAGTCTTCTAGTCCAACTCCCTGCTCAAGCAGGAGACCCTGGCCTATACCATTTCAGACAAATGGCTGTCCATTCTGTTTAAAAACCTCCAGTGATGGAGCACTCAAGGCTTTTGGAGGAAAGCTTTTCCAGTGGTTTATTGCTCTCATTGTTAGGAAATTTCCCAGTTCTAGGTTGCTTCTCTCCTTGATTAGTTTTCATCCATCGTTTCTCATCTAGGATTAAATATGGTCCAAAGTGATAAGAAAATGATGAAAAGCAAGATTTGTGCCTGACATTGGTTGGAGATAAATGCACAAACATTCACATGAAAGGGGGGGGGGGTGTTTGGAAATCTGTGATCAATATGGAAAAGGAACTAGAATGCCTGGGACGGGCAAGGGAAGCAGACAATGCAAATGCAGCAAATAATTCTAGCCTACTATTACAAGTGATTGTAACTGTTTCTGGCTTTGTTGCAAACTAGTAGGCAAATTAGTCATCTATTCTGGTTGGAATTCATCAGAAGCTTTTCTAAGAGACATCCCAGATACCACTCCAGTTTCTTTTCTGGCTAAAATATATCTTTGCTTTTGCTCCCTGTCCATCCAGCCACAATATCAAATCATTTCTGTCTGAAGGCAGCTATATTCATCCGTGTATGGAAGGGATTAAGGCTCTGTTTAGTCATCTACAAAACAGACAACAACATATCTTAGTTTATAAACCTTTAGTCTTCAGAGTTGAAGATACATGTCCAAAGTAGCTAAATTGCAGGACATTTTTTCCTTATAAATCTTTCTTGTCTGTCGGCTGAAGGAGGCAGAAAATGCTGTATGGGATCAGGGCCACGGCACAGATATGGGCACAAGCGCACTTACAGAATGAGAGGGTGTAAAAGAGGATCTCCTGGTCAGCAGGTAGTTCAAAGGAATCAAACAGGTGCAGGACTAACAATGAAAAAAAGATGCAACTGAAGTGGAAGATCAGCCCTTGTTTTGGCTTCCCTTTGCACATTTCTGCATACATTGGGGAGCTGAGTCCAAATCCCAGACCAAACAAAATGCCCAGATTGCGTAACAGACTGGCAAAAGGGGTTGTGTCAATATGGACCCATTCAGGCCGTTCACACCACTTGTGGGCCTTCTCGAGTGTCCATAAGAGATCTACACCCAGCATCTTGAGCAGCAGGTAGAAGCCTAGGGCAAAACCAAAGAGGAAGCCAATAGTTCCAACGTATCGTGTGAAGCTGGCAGTGTGGATGGAATGGACCTGTTCAAAAATCACAGCCACCAGTATTCCTGTGGAATAAGTCAATCATTGATTGAGTTGGCATTCTCTGATATTTACATATAGGATTTTATTCTTTTATTTATTCAGGACTAGGAATAGCTTACCTGAAATAACACCTGCAATCACTTGATGTGGGAAGTGTGCAGCAATGAACACTCGGGACAGGCAGACACAGACTTGTATAGTCCAGAATCCTGTCCAAAGAAGATGATGCAGCCATCTGGAATGAGGAAGATGGGAAGATCAGCAAAAGCAGGAGTTTTTAATTGCACCAAAGAGGGACATCTTTGGCTAAAGGCCAATCTGTCCTTTGAATGTTGTGCCAGAACAGGAAATAAAATTTCATTTAGCTAATTTTACAGTGAATTAGTTAAATGAAGATAGTCCTCACTTACCAACTGCTTTGTTTGGTGACTGTTCAATGTTGTAAAAATACTGAAAACATAACTTCACCACCAATGTCTGTATTTATGACCTTCATACTGTCCCTCAGTCATGCAATTGCCATTAGAATCAGTATGTGTTTTCCTGTGCTGATCTGGGTTTTTTTCCCTTCACTTTCAGCACAGAGAGATTGGACAGGAAGGGATTACAAGGAAGTAAGCAGGCACATACTGCTTACTCTCTTTAAATCTCTTCTCTAATCTCTCTGCTCTGCAAGGGGTAGGGGACAAGTAATATCTGTAGGCAATTTCTGCTGTCCTGTTTTTGGAACCACCTGTAGCTTTGAGACTACAGGGGTGCCATAGTGTAAAATGTGATTTTAAGAGAGTCAAGATAGTAGACATGATAGTGAAATCAAAGTTATGTCTGATTTTTATATGTTCTGCACACATGCATACACACATACATACAAACCTGGCAGAACTTTATTTATTCCACTGTTGCTCTCATTCTGACTTTTTTTTTTTTTTTACTATCCTATGGACATCTATATTTCTCTATCTGTGTTAAACCAACAAGATGCCTGCTGTGTTTTCACTTTAGGATTAATTAATTTAGTTTGGCAGTCAAAAAATACATTTCGTTATCTCCTTTTGCATGGCATTTCCTCACAAATGGATGTTTCCCTGAAACAATCAGTCAGATGTTTTCATAATTATGTTCCAGTGCACACATTTGCCAAACGTTTCCAGAGGTTCCCAAAATCAACAAATGAACAAAAACAGGAAGACTGACACTGACACTGAAACACCACAAAATTCAATTTTCCACAAATACAGGTAGTCCTCCACTTACCACAGTTCTTTTAGTGACCATTCAAAATTATGACACTGAAAAAAATGATTTATGAATGTTTCTCACATGACTGTTTCAGAAGCCCCATGGTCATGTCATCAAAATTGGTGACTGGTTCGTATTGATAGCTGCAGTGTCCTGGAATCCTGTGGTCAACTTTTGCAATCTTTTGACAAGCAAAGTCAATGGGGAAGCCAGATTCACTTAAAACTCAAGTCATTAACTTAACAACTGCAGTAATTCACTGAACAACTGTGGCAAGAAAGGTCACAAAAGGGGCAAAATTCACTTAACAAATATCTCACTGAGCAATAGAAAGTTTGGATTCAGTTGTGGACATAAATCAAGCACTACCTCTATAATGCTTCAATTTTTAATCTTAGTCTTGATTTTATGATTTAGAAGTCAACTTTGAAACTGTTGTATAAGAACATAGTTTCTTTCATGTTGCATATAGATAATACTTCTTAATGTGTTAATTGTGGCAGCCATTGCCATAAAACAAAAACAACCATCTGAAAATGAGATAGTGGATTGAGATACTGTTTAGGTATGGTTTTTCTTCCATAGTCTTATATCAATATCCTCTCCTTAGAGGGAAATGGGAATGGGAATGGGAAGATATATCCAGAACAGAAGCGCAAAAGAGGATCTCTCTCAGTTATGTCCGTGTCTAAACATAAAGTTTCAGCTGCCATCTGTACAGCAGGCATGCAGACCTTACCTGCCTCTCAAGGTGTTTTGCTTCTGTGGCTGTAGTTGTGATAGCAATGCTGTCACCATGACATAATAGACCCCAGAAGACCCCATGGCATGACCAGAAGGACTACCTGAAGATACATACAAAGGAATCAGTGAAAGGAAGGCTGCAGCTGCAATGGCTTAAGGAAGATACTGGGAAAGTAGGGGGTACAACACTTGCAACCTCACCTGGGCCAGTTTCACAGGTAATGGGAAACTGGCGGATTACCGGGGGTGTTAAATTGCCATAGAAATCTGTCTCGTGAACCCACCAGTAGGGCCTTTCTCCAAAGAGGATCCTAGAAGGAAGGAAATTTAAAAGTAATTTTGATCCCAGTAGAGGACAAAGCCATAGCATGCATAAGATAACATTTAACAATTCCGGGACTACCAGAGAATTTATCTGTATATTTTTTTTAAAAAGATTTCAAGTCTCTAATTTCAGATTTACCTGCAAGATGGGAGTTCTAGAATTAAAAGCCTTTCAAGTAGGGATAGACTTGGGCAGCCTTCCTCAACTGTGCTCCCATACTTCCCAGCACTGAGAATTATGAAAATTATAAGCCAAAAGTATTTGACTCAGAAAGATTTATTATTCTTGCCACTGTTTTCTGAATTTTAATTTTAATTTTTGCAAGCTCATTGAGGATTATTTTAATAGAAAATTAACCATACAATTTTAAAATAAAATTTCAACATTCAATCTTTTATTGTTTTTCTTCATTCAGCAAAATCAATCTAATTTTTTTTCAACAAAACGATGAATGCATGTTATAACGTACAAGTTAGAGTACTTGTCAGTATGACTTCTGTGATAAAGATCAAACTCTAGAAATCATGAATTAACAAAATTGTAAAATCTAAAAATGCCAATGATTTTTTTTAAGATACAATATTACACTTGCCTATTCAGAAGGCAAGATGCCTTATATTTAGTAAAATTGATTCCCAATTAAATTAGATTGGAACCTGAGAACACATTCTGGACATTTAGTAGAGCATAGTATCTATTTAAAAAGCTGCCTAAATTCAGTAGAACTTATTCTCAAATAAATGTATATAAAATTGCAATTGTAGCCTCTTCCATAATACGGAGACAAAATTGCCCATAGCTTTCCTCATAATACCCAAATCCCAGTTTATGATAGTTGGAGAATAAAAATCCATGGAAGAAATGGATGCTCAGACTATTTAAAGCAAATAAACAGAACTGGTTAATTTCTGAAGAGAGAGATAAGAGAATAATGGCAATCCTCAAGCAATCTTCCCTTTTCCTTAAGTATCCCAAATTCAACTCTCTGAGGGGGCCTACATGAAATATAACTTGGAAATGATAAATGCTTATTTGGAGGAAAACATAGTGCGAATGTTTTCTTCTTCCCAGTCACTTCCCTCTCCTTAGTTCTTTCTTGCTTCGCAGCCAACAGTCTTTAGCATTACATACAATTTATAAATTACAATTTGTGCTAGCCTTTCAAAAAAGAGTCAAAATCTGGAATATATAAGCAGAATTGTTTTGAGTTAAGCACCAGATCAACAAACTTGCAACAAGGAAGGGTTATAAAAGACTCTTTGGTCTTTGTGCTGGAAGAATGAGAGGAGAAGTCACCCTGACCCCAGATATGGTGATCAGGGATTTTCATTCATGCTCACCACTTGAAAACAAGGTTGAACCAATCGCCGATGACAGCTACCCAGATGAGTCGGATTCCCACTGCTTCCTTTAGTTGGAACCAGAAGGGAAAGAAGAAGAAGAAAGTTGTTCTGAGATCAGCTACTGTTGAGATGAAGAGAAACCAATCCTGAAAGTCCATGAAATTCTCTTGGAGGTAGCTGGTGGCCTGGATTCCTGTACTGTGCATAAGATCCATGGTGCAACTTCAGCAGAGATTATCTTCTCCCACTTTGGTTCTTCCTAGTTTCCCCAGCAATTGCTGGGCCTTTTTAATATCCAAGCCCTCTGATCTTTGATCTTTAACCACCTCTCCTGTCCAAAAAATATTGACAGAAGCTGCAGAATGAAGCAAGGTGTATTTGTGTGCAAGAGTCAATATCTTCTGTTTCAGGGAGCATATCTGCCCTACATGCTTGAAAGTGTTTCAAGTATTATTGCCTTTTCCCACCAAATTCTGAATGGAGGTTAGATTCTGTTTAACAGAAGTGTTAAACAGTGTTGACCAACACTTGTTGGTCAAACTACAATTCTAATGCACCTTTGGAAAAAGGTAGGAACATCTAAATGTAATCATGTCTCAGTAGATGATGCAACTATTATAACACTGGGAGGAAAAATATTCTGCTTACTTCAACCATTATGGAATGAGTGCATAACACATTGATGCATACATTTTAGATACAAACTAAAAACTGGGAAATTGAAGGTTGATAAGTAAACTTTCCAGGTAATTAATTAATTAACCAATCAAGACTCAAAGGCATACTTAGTCTGGCATACCTGAGGTCAGAGAACTATCCACCAGAAATATATGCAGCAGCACAATCAACAAGCTCTAAGACATTATTTTCTAAATTCTGGGCTAAAGCAATTTATTTATAAGCAGATAAAGAGATCAGCCTCTCAGAGGAAATAAAAGGGTAGGGGATGATGATATACAACCAAAATGAACTCAGCATTTTGGACTTTAGGACTACATAGCAGATTTCCAAATAACAACTATGGAATAGAATTACAAAAAGAAATCAGCCAAGACCCCAATTTCAATCAAGACCTTGAGCAATGTGAAGTAACTTTAAAAAAACACAGTAGTCAGGCTTTAGATTCATTCCAATCTTGCTTGAGGCTTGCCTTTGGAGAGAAACAACCTGCTGTGGTGGGTGACTTTTTCCAGAAATTATAGCATGTGCCTTCTAGACTATTTGTGTAAGGCTGAAAAAGTGAAGTGTTATGGTTATCCCAGTCTTCCTCATGCAATAGTTTGAGAAGAAATACTAGAAAATAGATGTTATTTTCCATACCAATGGCCATCAAATTTTGGCAGCACTCTTAAATAAACAGATTTAGCCATTTAAATGTATTCTGGTTTTGGTATGTGCAGGTTTTGGACATTTTTGTATACTAATATAGTAGGGATACTCAGACTGGAGTACAAAATCTGGACAATCTCAGATAAATTATGGCATATCTGAGACACTTCCAAATATTATTAGGATGTTCTGTACTTTAAAAAGTGCCCTAGCCACTTTTGTGTGGTTTATAATTTGGTGCTAGGGAGAACTTGCTTGAGAAATAGAGCTGAAAGAAAATTTTATCATAGGACATAAATGTCCCAGAGTCTAATGTATTTTCACCATTGCTTAATTGCAAAGAAGAAAAGGCTTCAAGAATATCTCTGTAAGCAGCCAGTTTGGCCTTGTTTACAGTACTTGCATGATCAGTTTCAGCCTCTCAATGACAATCCTAAAGTCAACTGGACAGGAAGGTTAGGTCAGTGTTTTTCAAACTTGGCAACTTGCTATGGAATTTTGGGAGTTGAAGCCCACACATCTTAAGAGTTGCCAAGTATGAAAATGTTAGGCTAAATAATTTATTAATGTGAGGAGATGAAGTTCATTAAGAGTCACTTAAAAATGGAGTTGTAAATTTATTTTTAATCCCCTAAATTTTATTCTCTTTGTTTTTTAGTTAAAAAAAGTAAATACCCAGTAATGGAAATTTCACCACTAGCTACAGTATCAAAAAAGATAGAAAGGAGCAGACAACCCTATTAAAGGACAAATTGCCTCATCTATTTGTCCTGGAAGCCTATGTTTAGTAGCCACATCAGAAAACAGAGATGGGATTGGTGGATAAGGATCAAAAGCAAATGTTGGAAGATCAAGTTGCCATGTGATCTCTGCACCATTCAAATTTATTTATTGCCCAAGTACAATGGGCCACTGTCCCACTGCTTGTATTCTAATCCAATCACTTTGGTATTGTGTGAGTCTCAACCTTTCTCCTTATACAGCAAAAGATTGGACCTATGGAGATGTCCAGGTTACATTATGACTCTGAAGAAGTCGTCTATAAGCAATAGGGTTGCCAGGTCTGCTTCCAAAAAATAGCGGACAAGCGGGGGGAGGGGGGGTGTTAAGTAGTAAAAAAATTTAAAAAACATTTACAATTAAATTATATATTTTTTTACAAACATTTTAACATGTATTAAAATAATCACTTCAAAACTTTACTTAAAATTCAAAACATCAAATATATTATAATAATATGTAAAATATTAAATTACATTTTACTTTGCTGTCGTGTGTATTTTTTATTTGACTGCGCAGCTTTGATCAATTCTTTGTGTTTAAGGAATAATTCTTTAATTTCAGTACAATGTTGAGAAATATTAAAAAATATACAAAGTTCACTTCGAACTGATGGTACAAGCAGTCGGTTATGTTCGTCAGTCCACAAATTTCCCATGACGCTGAAAATTCATTCAACGTTTGCATTTGATACCGGAATTGATGCACAATACTGGAACAGTTTCAGTAAACTTGGAGCTGGCTCTTTCTTGAAAAAGTACGTCCACTTATCAAGGGATGAATCGCCCTGCAGATGAACATAAACTTCTTCTAAGGCAGAAATTTCATTGAAGAGAGTGTTGGGTGGAAGTTCTTCTCGCCATGGTGATAATAACCAGATGTTCATTATTTCTTCTAAAGTTGGAGGATTATTGTGATCAATTAGATTGAAACAACTTAGCATCTCATATACTGAATCGGTTAAATTATACCACTTTTCTAGGTACGCAATGGTTCTTTGATACACGTTGATGGCTTCTTTCTTGACCTTTTGCATGGCATTCTCAGGCAAATGTTTTTTACGTAAGGCAAATAAAATTTTCATTCCAAAAAACTGCTCATCGTATTTTTTTTTGCAAAGAATCATGCAGCTTACACATGATAATGTGAAGATTACATGCAAGAATTTTCTTGCTTTCCAGCTTCAGTAGGGTGTCTTGCATTATTGACATGAAGAAGTGCGTGAAATATAAATACAATTCTGAAATTGTTGGTTCATCGTCCTTTGTGAGTTCATTTTCCTGATCCGGAATAAGGTTCCAGATAACCTTATGGCACTCATCAGATCCAAGAGAAATAAAATACGATTTTAGAGGTGTCCAGTTTAAAAGAAGTCTTTCGACTGCTTTAAACAAACTTAACCAACGTGTTGAAACATGGCGCAAAACTTCATGGAATTCTTACTCGCAAAACTCAAAAAATGATTTCAACTCTTCTCGTTTCTTTGCAGAATTCGAAAATTCGGCAAAAACCTTCAGCACTACATTTTCGATATCAAAAGATAACTGCTTTAATGCATTTTTTGCACTGTTGTGTAAAATGTGATTATTGCAATGAGCAGCTGCAATATTGTCATTTTCCAGCAATAATTTTTGGTAAACAGATTTTTCACTCTATTATCTGCTGAGTAAGCTGAAACATCATTTATTTCCAATTCGTTATCACTAAGAACTCGACATAGCTGATTTTTTATTGATGTAGAATCTTCAAAAGAATCCTCATAAAAGTCTAAAATTTCCACACACAGTCCTTCTTCACAAGTAAAATATTGTGCAACAACGGGATACATTTTGCGATTTTCCTTGTTTGATGCGTCAGTGGAGAGAGAAAATGGAATGCCTGTTCTAAGGTCACTCAGCTGGTTTTGTGCCTAAAGTGGGATTAGAACTCATGGTCTTCTGTTCTCAAGCCTGTTACTTTAACTACAGTTAGTTCACAGACTAATTTCAACCGAATATAGTCTGAAAATCACTATCATGGCTCATATACATCTTGAAGCCAAGCAGTCTTGTCCAAGACATTGACTCCAGGAATTAAACACCCAAGAATGAAATGTATTAATTTGCATACTTTTACATTTTTTTCTTTTTATGATCCTTTAATCCCTTTGAGAAATGGAGCATTAGATATGATAGTCCTAATTATCACCCTGAATAAAGGGGATGATAATTAGGGCTATCATACCTGAGCTGTACCAATCTAGATGCCCACTAGATGGCAGAAAAGACATGTAGAAAACTATAATGGTTTGTTCCATTTTATGGCTGCTAGAATTTTTTTGTAGTCCCATTCTATAGATATGATAGACTCCTTGAGCAGGGAACGTGGAAGTTGCTTTTCATATAGTGATTCACATATATGCCTGTTCATTTTTGTGACTAAAGCCTTTTGTTGCTTGTGCAGCTGCTGGTGGCTATCTGGAGCAGGCTCCTGGAAACTGAGATTTTTTCCAAGTTTGCAGGGTGCACACAGAATACAGAATGCTTCTCCCTGAACCAAGTTTATCTTAGGAAAATTGAGACCTTTATTATTACATATTTGCCATGTTTCTGTTTTCATGAAAATGATAAGTGAGAAGAATTGTGAGATGCAATATTAGCCGCAGTCAGGCACAGTGATGTACCCAGCAACACTTTGGGCTCTTTCTAATGTTTTCTGTGAAGGTTTGTAAAGTATTTAAAAATGGCACATATCAGCATACATATCAAGGGAATCCATAGGAATTCAGGGATTGGTTCTGTGTCCTGCCTTTAGAGGACAATTAACTAGAGGCTCAAATGCAGAGGTGGGTTTCAGCAGGTTCTGACCAGTTCTGGAGAACTGGTAGCGGAAATTTTGAGTTGTTCAGAGAACCGGTAAATACCACTTCTGACAGCCCCCGTCCTCATCTATTTTCTGCCTCCCAATTCCCAGCTGATCAGGAGGAAATGGGGATTTTATTTATTTATTTATTATTTATTTTTCATATTTGTATACCGCCCTACTCCCGAAGGACTCAGGGCGGTGAACAGCCATAATAAATACAAATACATATAGAAGTTAAAACTATTAAAAAACAGATTAAGTAATTTGGCTCAAAGATTAAAACATCCAAATTTATCTAAAAGAGGTCTAAACCCGATTTAAAAGCCAATTTAAAAAGCCAATTTAAAAAGGGAGAGTTAGGCCAGAACAGCTTGTTGGAATAGAAATGTTTTCAGGGCTCGGCGGAAAATGTGTAAGTCTTGGATGTTTCGTAACTCTGGGGGAAGCCCGTTCCAGATGGTAGGTGCCCCCACAGAAAAGGCTCTCCCCCTGGGGGCCGTCAGTTGACATTGTTTGGCCGACGGCACCCTGAGGAGTCCCTCTCTATGGGAGCGAACTGGTCGGTGAGAGGCTATTGGTGGCAGGAGGCGGTCTCGTAAGTATCCTGGTCCTGAGCGATGGAGCGCTCTAAAGATAGTAACCAAAACCTTGAAGCGCACCCAGAAGACCATCGGGAGCCAGTGCAGCTCGCGCAGGAGGGGGGTTACATGAGAGCGCCACATTGCTCCCATCACCACCCGCGCAGCCGCATTCTGGACCAGTTGGAGCTTCCGGGTGCTTCTCAAGGGGAGCCCCATGTAGAGAGCATTACAGTAATCCAGGCGTGAGGTGACAAGGGCGTGAGTGACCGTGTGTAACGAGTCCCGATCCAGAAAGGGACGCAACTGGCGAATCAGGCGAACCTGATAAAAAGTCTTCCTGGCCACAGCTGTCATATGCTCTTCTAAAGACAGCCGTGAGTCCAGGAGGATGCCCAAGTTGCGAACCCCATCTGTGGGGGTCAGCGACTCGCCCCCAATAGTCAGAGATGGCGTCAACTGACTATATCGGGACGACGGAAACCACAGCCACTCGGTCTTGGATGGGTTGAGTCTGAGTTTGTTCCTCCCCATCCAGATCTGTGGGGGTCAGCGACTCGCCCCCAATAGTCAGAGATGGCGTCAACTGACTATATCGGGACGACGGAAACCACAGCCACTCGGTCTTGGATGGGTTGAGTCTGAGTTTGTTCCTCCCCATCCAGATCCGTACGGCCTCCAGGCACCGGGACATCACCTCGAGGGCATCATTGGGGTGGTCTGGGGTGGAGATGTACAGCTGGGTGTCATTTTGCAGTAACCTTCCCCTGCCACGCCCACAAAGCCACACCCACAGAACCGGTATCAAAAAAATTGAAACCCACCACTACTCAAATGTTTTCTAGACTGTTGCGTGGCTGTGTGCAGATCTGATACAATATCAATGGAGATGTCTTCCAGGGCTTGTATAGAGGATGCAATGGAGAAGTTATCAAGACCAATAAAACCTACTGACAATCATTCTTTCCTCTGGATCTATATAGGATCAAATGACATTGCCAGAAGAGATCTTAAAAGAACCTGTTGAGGCTATAATGCAGGAAATTAAGCATAACTTATTTTTTTCATCAGTCCTTCCAACTGAAGGTCATAGCATAACAAGGAAAGTCTAAAATCCTGGAAGCCAAAATCTGAATATGCAAATGATGTCTCCAAGAAAGGTATAGATTTTATAAAAATACTGTGCCACTTTGATGGAGAACTTTGGGAACAGGCTGGATACATCTTATAAAAACTGGGAAGGAAGTCACTTCACGATTCACTATTCTCACTAGGAGGGGGTTAAACTAGAACAAATGGGGAAGATGAAGATGAAGAAAGTGCAAAACTAAACATACAGCCAAGAACAGATCTCAAAGGGAGAAGCAGGAAGCCAGGATGGGGACTCAGTTTCTGGGGATGACAGAGATGGTACTCAAAGTTGCAGATGTTTCTATACCAATTGTCAGAACATGAGAAACAAACAGGGAGAATTAAAGGCTGTAATTCAGCAAGAAATATGATGTAATAGCATCACTGAAGTGTGGTAGAATGATACTTATAAATAGCACTAGAAGGCTCAATTATTCAAAAGAAAAAGACTAAGAGAATGGGTAGAGATGTACACTGTATATAAAAAAAATGATTGTACCAACATTCAGGAATCAGAGCATGGAAATATGGTTGAGAGTTTTTGGATAAGAATAAAAAGAAAATATTGATAGTGTTGTGGGAGTTTATAGACCAATTTGACAAGTAGAAGGTACAGTCTTTCCAAGAGACATTTTATAGTCATAATGGAAGGTTTGAATTATATTGACTTTTGCTTAGAATTCAACTCTGCTAAGAGTCTGAGGTCAAATTCCTTTTTTCTTTTGTTAGGGAGTTCATTTGTCAGAAAGTGGAAGAAAGAATAAAAGGATGACTGCCCTGGACATAACTCTCATCCATGGGAGAAGTTGTTTGAAGAAGTGAAGGTGGGGAAAGTGCCTATTATCCTTGAATTTGTGATATCTGAAGACAGTGGTGGGTTGCTTCCAGTTCGGTCCGGTTCATGCGAACCGGTAGTAATGGCGGCGGGAGGCTCGACCACCCAGCCAGACATCATCATGGGCGATCTGTGCATGTGCAGAAGCTTCTGCGCATGTGTGCGTGCTCCCATTGCGAACTGGTAGCGGAGGTAAGTAGAACCCACCCCTGTCTGGAGGAGAAGAAACTGAGAAAAGACAGCTCTGCATACTAGACTTCAGAAGGGCACATTTTGATGAATTCTGAGGGTAGGTGATTGGATCCATTGGCATGAAATCTTGAAGGAGAAGAATGCCCAGGAAAGATAGAAAATTCTACAAAAGCAGTTATTGATGGCACTATCCACACAAGAATGGAAAACTGAGCAGTTAAAGAGGCTAGCAATGATACATGGAGAGCTGTCTAAAATGCTAAAGAAAAAAAAAGGGATTAGAAATAAATGGAAGGGAACCAAAGAAGAATACAAAGTAGTGTCCAGAACGTATTAGAATTCAGTCTGAAAAAAAAAATCTAAAGCTCAAGGTAAGCTAAAGTTTGTGAGAGATACCATCACCATCAGGAACCACAAGCACAACCACAGCAAGAGTTCGCTGTTTCCATTAGGTTTCATTGTGAGGAATAAGTGGCAAATTGGTAATAGGAGATACTAAAAAGGCAGAATTTCTTCACTTCAATTTTGCCTTTGTCTTCTTTTAGCTGGAGAATGGAAAACTAACTGATTGTAATTATGTCACAGGAAGCGGGGACCTACAACTTAGATAGAGAAGAAGCTAAACTAAGAGAGAATTTAGTCAATTTAAATGAATTTAAGTCTCCAGGGTCAGATGGATTACATCCCAGGGTAGTGAAGTAACTAGCAGAGATTACAGCAATTTTACCATTCATCCATCTATCCATCCATCCATCCAATCTCAATCAAATGACTCTGGGTGGTGATAACTATATGGCACTAATAATATGCTTGGACTGTCACTAAAAGTAGCTTTGATACCACCATTGCCAAATGTGAGACAAAAAATAACATTTAATAACAGAAAGAGTAGCCTCTGTGAATTATTGGTAAAGATTCCAGATTTTGTTTTGTTATGCTGTTGCCTTGCTATAAGGATATCCACCTGAATTTTACTTCTGACCATCATCACAAATTTTTAGCCAGATTCCCAAAGAAATTTCAGCTCAGTTTGTCTTAAATTTCTAGGCCCTGGTGAGGTATATAGGCAGTTGGTTACTGCCTCTATTTCAGTCTCTTGATTTCCCCATCACAGGAAGTAGTTGCATTGGAAATCATTTTTCACCTAATTAAGTTGCTCTGCTATGAATTTTATCAGATGAATGTATTTATTCATACAGTATGATCATCCATCCTTGAAATTCTATGCTGAGAGCTCTTCCCAAAGCAGATTCCCCTCCCCCCTCCCCACTCTGCTTGATATTTGAGTGCCATAATGGAAAGAATCTGGAATGAAACTTGACGTTTTTTAAAAAATGTAAATCATGCATTTTTCTCTAAGACGTTCTTATCTTTGCAGTTCCTGTTTATGTAATACCCAAAAATATATGGAGATGGATTCCAAGTTACCTCCCTGTGTTTGCCTTATGCTGATTGTGAGTTAATCTTTCAGTATGCTCCATCAACTGACCTTTTGCTTAGTTTTTCCTTTGGCTGTTATTGCTAAATCTAGGAATTTAGCAGTTAATTGTTAATCAACTTTTGAGAGGTTTGATTCAAGCCCATTATAAAGCCATAAACCGACTTCAGTTTTCAAAGGTTTTTGCCACACTAAATTCCAACAATCCTTCCTCAAATTGGGTAGATTTTCTCTTTTGCAGAAAAATAATGTGACAAAATGAAATATCTTAAACTGAAGAGTGATCAATTTTTTCTTTTAAAATCCATCCCAATGTCCTGTCATCTCCAATGATATCATGATATTATCTCATACATTTCCAAAAACTAAAGCAAAGGAAACCACTATCTCCACTATGATTTGTGAACTTATTTCAGAAATATGTAAAATAATAAATATAACCATAAGATAAATGACATAAATGGTCTGTGCCCAGCTTTGGTAAAAAGAAGCATTTTAAAGAGGGTGTTTCCTAACCAGAAATTAGAGTTTTCTATACTGTATAATACCTCAAAACTCCATTAACAAAACTCCAAAACTCCATTCACCCCATTAATGGAGTTGGTTCATCCCATTCGTCTCAAAATTTCAGATGTTAACTTTTGACATGGAATAGTCATCCATCAGCAGTCAAAAGAAGTGAAAATTAAAAAGAAAAGACTATACAAAGTTATAGAATAACTACTCATAAAATTCATTGCCAAACTTAGAGCATTGGTACTGTGGGAATTTTGAAAACTGCATTTCATCGCCCCTTTAAAAAGGGAAGGATGGAGGAATGTAAAATTGAACTGTAAAACTAATTAAGTATAGATGATATTTTATCACATTTTTCCAATATAAGTAAACATAAATTTGCTAACAAAACAGATGCCATACTTTTTTAATAACAAAATTCTCTAGATAATAGCTTTAGAAACATTTCATGCAAACATTTACCAAAACCAAAACCTAGCTATACTATACACTTCCCTACCTGGCACCCTAATAAACCAACTGATAGGTACTGGCAGCCCTAATCCAATATATATCAAAGTCACTAAGCCGGAGAAAATCGGTGCAGTATATGAGGGCTGAATCCATCAACCCTACTTCTTTGCCATCAGAAAATATACCATACATTCTTTAACGATAGCAAACTACTACAACAGTTACAAGGCTGATTATTTAACTTCACACTCCAATAGCCAATTACCCCAAGGGGATGTTCTCCTGAAATGCGAGCAATACTGGCAACTGGGTGGAGTGATAGTCTTGCCTAGTCTCCTTTATCATTGTCAATCTCGATCCCAAAGCATATCCCAGAATGTCCTCAGAGAATGTTATCAGCTTTGCTGGCAGGACTGATCTTGGTGACAACCATAAATGCTTTTTTGCCGCCATAGAGACATGTTTTGCACAAGCAGAATCAGCCTGTGCTGGCAATGTTAGATGAACAGTAATAGGGATCCTGGTTGATATATTGGGGGCAAATAAGTAAACCTTACTCTGAAGCCAGCAGGGACCATCATCCAAATGTGGGCTGATGGAGCACAACCAGCCTGGAATACCTAGGTAATAGGCTCCCCATGAATACTTTATTTTGGCCCCTATTACCCTACATCCTAGCAATTCACTTATATACATTGCTGGTCTTCAAGCTACAGTGTTTTCTTGTCCTGTAGCCTGAGCAATTGTGTGACACTGTAGGGGATTAAGGCAACCACTATGAAGGGCACAGCAGCACTTTTACAAAAAGAAAACAGGTAGAAGAGAAGCTCCACCTTGGCTGGAGGCTTGAAGAAATCCAACAGGTGCAGGATAAGAAGTGAGATACCAATGCTGCCCAGTTGAACGTTTAGCTGCTGCCTTCGTTTACTTTTGCAGCTCTCCCTGTACATTGAGGAATTAAGGGCCATTCCCAGTCCAAAGAGGATTCCCAGGTTGCGCAAGAGGCCAGCAAAGGGGGTAGTGTCCAGATGCACCCATTCTGGATGCTCACACCATGTCTTGGCCTTCTCCAACGTCCACAGGAGGTCCACACCGAGTACCTTGAGCAGTAGGTAGAACCCAAGAGCAAAAGAGAAGAGGAAAAGGGTGGTAGCTACATATTTCCACAGGTTGTGATCATAGATGGAAGTGATGTACTGGAAAGATTCAGCCACCAATATACCTAACAGTGAAGAGGAAATAACACTGTTTAGAATGTTACAGCACTTTAAAACTCTCAGAAATATGAGGAAACAAATCAGCTTAAATCTGCTGCAAGCTGAAGAAGAGGGGGTCTCCTGTCTGTCTCAAATAGTATGCTTTATATGTTTACATATACACTAACCAATTTTGGACACAGGGAATTGCCTAAATAGACAACTAGAAATCTAAATCTCTGCAATCTATATTATATCTCAGCATACCATGACAAAAGTTGTATAAGGACTGCACTGACCTGAGAAGACACCAGCAATGACTTGGTGTGGAAAATGAGCTGCCAGGAAGACACGAGAGAGACAGACACAGACTTGGATGGTCCAAAAAGCAGCCCAAAGCACGGTTTGCAAAAAGCTGCCATTGGGGAAAAATAAGAGGGAGGAAAAAAAAAAGAAACATATTTCCAACCTGCAAGTTATTTTAGAGACTAGAAAGATGGCCGAATTTCCACCTATCCTGCTTGACTTGAACTAAGCACAGTTATTTTCTCTGCTGAACTACTTCGGACTCAAGGCTTTGCAAGAAAAAGTAGCTGGATTTCTTTTCTCTTTAACAGTCAACAAAGTCCAACCTGGCTTTATAACAGAGCATGTATTCTTCTTGAATCCCAAGGCAATTCATATTACAGGGGTCTTCAACTTACAATTATTCATTTAGTGACCATTTGAAGTTGCAATGGCACTGAAAAAAAGTGATTTACAACCAGTCCTGATACTCACAAAACTTGTAGCATGATTATGTGATTAAATTTGAATGCTTGGCATGTATTTATAACGACTGCTGTGTCCTGGGGTCATGTGACTGCCATATGTAATCATCCCAGCAGTCTTCTAACAGGCAAAGTCAGTGTGGGAAGCTGGATTCGCTTAATGACATGTGGTTCACTTAATAGCTGCAGTGATTTAATCATTGTGGCAAAAATGGTCGTAAAATCAGGTGCAACTCACTTAATGACTCCCTTGCTTAACAACATAAATCCTTACAGTGGTTGTAAGTCAAGAACTACCAACTGTCCCTTATATTCATAGATCTGCTTTATTTCAGTGCATCTCAGTTTTGTTTTGTTTTTTACATTTTTGCAGATTTGTCAGATGGATTATTCTCTTTCATTTTTGCGATACTGTTATAATAGTTTGTCAAATGTCAGTTTGTACTTAAATACGTGTATCTGAGTGGACATATCCTCAAACTAGTATTTTATCTGCAATTTTGCATAGCTCTTATAAACAGATTTTCCTAGCAGTATATTTTGGTATGAATATATGCATCTGATATAAATTTCCTCTGGTTTGTGTGTGTGTTGGTGGGTGATGGGTGGCTGTGGGTGTAGATAAATATTTGATTGCATATTTACAAAAGTATAGATTCAATTAATTAAATTCAATTAATTTGGTTTGAAAAAAATTATTAACTGCAAACTAAATGAGTTTCTTCATATTTAGTTTAGCCTAGCAGAGTATTGGCAAACCTTTTTGGCACCGAGTGCTGAAACCAGAATGTGCATGCATGCATGCGCGTGCCAGAAGCTGGAAGAGCAGCTGCCCAGTGCACATGCCCAGAGATGGGCTCTATGTGCCACCTCTGGCATGCGTGCCATAGGTTCGCCATCACGGGCCTAGCACATCTTTTTATTATTTCACCAAATGCTGTTGCTTACCGATGTTTCCATGATGGATGTTTCCTTCCCTGGGCGATAGAGAGAATGGCTGTAACGATCACATAATACACACCAGCTGAACCCATTGCATGGCCAGAGGGACTCCCTAAAGTTGGAAGAAAAAACTTTTGACTTTCCAAAATTACCCATCATGTAGAGCTTTTAAAAAATGAGTATCTTCAGCAGCTTTGAGTGGTTTAGGATCAGGCTGGTATTCGAGAGATCCAGATCGAGCCAAGGAAACTCATTGGATGAATTGGACCAGACCTTCTATCTCAGCCCAGCCTACCTCACAGGGCTGTTTTTGTGGCCTAGATCTCTGTTAACTTTGAGTTCCTGGAGGAAATATATGCAATACAAATCTAATAAACAAATACTTTAATGCATTTGTTGGTGTTGTATTGGAACTAGGAGCTTGAAAGGTGAGCCTTAAACAGGGAGGACATGCAAATCTTGCATGATTACAATGTCAAATAAACCACGTCTCAGTGAAGGGAGGTACATAGGTTTGCAGATGGAAGGAATTGCTTTACATCTCTGACACTGTTTGGATAAATTCATCTTCCTAATGACTGGATTTTGTTTACCTGAGAGCTGACGCTTGTGATGAAAGTAAGCTCCAGCAGGTACAAATCCAGCTGTACTCTGCTTCTTTAATCGCATTTTGCCAAGTGGGATGTCATTTTTTATCCATCTTTTTCTCATATTGTCCCACTTTTCTATTGCTTTAGTGGGGTTTTCTTGGGAAACTCACCTGGGCCCGTTTCACAGGTTACTGGGAACTGCTGGATTTCAGGGACAGAAGTATTTTGATAGAAATTGGTCTCATGTACCCACCAGTAGGGTCTTTGTCCAAAAAGGATCCTGCACAGAAAGAGATTGTCTGAGGTGCTATGAGTCAATAAAAAGAGAAGGGATTCCATTCTGCATCACTATTTAAGGCCACAAGCAATAGTGAAGTCTCATGCTCATCGATTTTTCTAAACATTGAGATCCAAAGTTTTTACAAAGAGATACTGATCTAGGAATCATGGGATTTAGGAATACTGTGCTCTAGTTTATCCACCGGACAAATGTCTTTATCTTAGCTTTGTGGGCTACACAATTTTAGTAACTGAGGTCCTTTTCCCATGCCATGAAAAATAGCTTCCCAGGCTTTAGCTAATTTACAAGAAAAGGAGGGAAAGGGGAGAAAGTGGAAGAAAACCCCCCTGAAATCTTAAATTCTATCCAGACAATCTAAACAAGCAGGTTCACATAGTAAAAGATGGACGCTGGTGAAGAGTGGGATGAGCTTGTCATTTCTGCAATGGTTAATTTCTTAGTAAGATAGTTGCAGAATTCAAGCTTTTTAAGGTGGAAGATGTTACTGCCTAGTCATTGTGTAGCTATGGCTGGCTGATTAATTCACAATTTCTTGAATTTGTGCAACCAACTAAGGTATAAACCATAGTTTACAAACCACAATTGGCAGTATTCACACAATGCACTAAGAAAAAGCAGACAGACATGGCTTAGCATATGTGAACCCAGCCTCCATGTTCAGCAGCTCAGCCTAACAATTAAACTGTAAATTCACGTGACAAACTGAAGTTGACAAACTACTTACCATTTAAATACGAGGTTTAGCCAGTCACCAATTACAGCAACCCAGATGAGTTTGATTCCCACAGCTTCACAGAGATAGAACCAAATGGGAAACAGGACATAGAAAGTATTTCGGAGGTCGGCAGCAAAAGAAACAAAGAGGAACCAATCCTGTGATCCTTGGTATCTTTTTTGCAGAAAGTGTGTGGCTTGGATGCCTGTGTGATATAGAATATCCATACTGGCTTCCATTCTCTCTCTGGTTTAGCAACAAACTATCTTTGGTCTATATTGCAGCTGCAATGCACCCTTTAACAGAGGCCTGCTGTCTTTTATCCCCTCCCGTGTGTAGCAGTTTGAGCTTTGAACCCAAAATTACTTTGGTCACAAAAACACCTCCTGGTCAAAGGTGCTTCCCCAAACAGCTTGGGACAAACACACTTAAAGCAACTTACATAAGAGGAGCAAGTAAGCTATCCAAAACAATCCAAGTAGTCATCATGACAAAGGTATTAAGTCTTTGCAGAATTGCTTCAGTTATCATTCTGCCCCCATTTCCTGGCAAAACCCTAAGAGAACATTGCTGCATTTTGTCTGTGTATCAGTTCTCTTGACATTAGATGGACCATTTGGGTTGTGGCATCTAAATCGTGGATCTTATTGAATACTGCTCAAATGGACATTCTCTAAAGGTCAGTTGGTATTAGCCCATTGTTTGAAAATCCAAAAGTAACTACAGATTTAATCCTCATTTTACAACCATTCATTTAGTGACCAAAGTTACACCAGCATTGAAAAAAGTTACTTTTAATCACTTTTCACACTTTTGAGTGTTGCAGAATCTCCATGGCCTCATGATCAATATTCGGATGTTTGGCAACTGGCATGTATTTATGACAGCTGTAGTGTTTCAGAGTCAAATGATCACTTCTGACAAGCAAAGTCAATAGGGAAGCCTGATTCACTTCACAACCATGTTATTAACTTGACAACTGTAATGATTCACTTGACAAATGTGGCAATAACAAATGTTATTGTTCAGTTGCTAAGTCATGTCCAACTCTTCGCAATCCCGTCAATCATAGCATGCTACGTTCCCCTGTCCACCACTATTTCCACTGCCCAAATTCATGTTCACTGTGTGGATAACACTATCTAATCATCTCTTCTGCCATACCCTTCTCCTTTTGCCCTATATCTTTCACAACATTAGTGTCTTTTCCAATGAGTCCTCTCTTCTTATTTGGTGGCCAAAGTATTTGAGCTTCAGAAGAAAGAGTATAAAATGGGGCAAAACTCAATAACTATCTTGCTTAGTAATGAAAATTTTGGATTCAATTGTGGCTGTAAATCAAGGATTACAGTACAAGCTGCCTTTTAAAATTAACTGAAATAAATATTTTTTATTATTTTATCTACTGGTGGCTCTTAAGATCAAAAGCTGTAGTTGTCTACAGTTTTCCTTCTATCAAAGAAGACTTGCTCCTGCTCAAGTATTGCAAATTAGTAACCTGATAACGTATTTCAATAATTTCAATGCCTATAATCATTATATGAAATAATAAGCAGTGTTGGAATACAGTTTCCATATATTCTGTACAACTACATGTCTGCTGTCCAGTAGCGAACCTAACTGGGACATAACTCTTCCCGAAAAGTAAAACTTTATTGAATACACTATATTGGCACCGAAAAAGCGAAACCAGCTCTGAGTTTCCAATGCAAAAGCCCACATAGTTATTGATTTTCCCCTTTGGCCATCCCCCTCAATTCACTGCATTGTCCAATTGAATATGCTCAGGGGTGAATTCTACTTACCTTCCTTACTGGTTTGGGAGTGCATGCACCCCACACCCTTATTTCGGGGTTCAAAAGAAAATAAGACCTGGTCTTATTTTTGGGGAAACACGGTAGTTCTCTGGCTGGTTGGGATATACACTTTACCTCCCTTTCATGCTAAGCCTTGTTTCAGCATCAAGTCACTCGTGGTTTTGAAACCACCCATCCCCCCCCCCCCAGGGCTTCTTTCAGTTGCTGGGTCAGTGAGTCTCCTCCTGACTGATGGTGGCTCTTCTGTGGCTGCCTCACACACACTGGCACTGCAAGTTGCTTGGAAGGGATGATAGAATTAGCAATCTCTTCTCTAGTGCTTTTATACTGAGGCAGGTGATAGAATGCATCTCCTAGGAAATCCACCCCACCCTGGGAAATAGCACAGGGTGAAATTGAACTGGTTAAAGTACTGGGCCCGCCGGGCCCGATTAGGGGACAATTTCCTTGGGCCCTTCAGTGCTTCTAGATTTTTGTGGTCAGTTGAAACTCCGAATGGGATTTTGCTACCCTCTAAGAACTGCCTCCAGGTGAGGAGGGCCCAGTGAATGGTATAAGCTTCCTCCTTATATTACCCACTGCCTCTCAGTGCCGGACAGTTTCCAAGACATATAGGTGCAAGAATGCAGTTCTTCCCTTTCGTTTCTCTGCAATACAATTGCCCCCACAGCCACATCACTAGAGTCTGCCTGGATCATGAACAGCTCCTCTGGGTTCGGTGTTTCAAGACTGGTTCAGCGACAAAAGGTCTCGTTAGCATTTCAAAAGCTGTTTGGCACTCAACAAGAGTTAATTCCATCTGGGCTTCAACTCCCCCATTTTTAACAGGTTCATGATGGGCAGTGCTATCTGTGTGAAAGTGGGAATGAATTGTCTATAAAATTTCATGAACTCTAGGGAACTTTGCAGCTGCCTTCTGTCCGTGGGGCCTCCCATTCTAAGATTGCTGTCACCTTCCCCAGCTCTATTTTTACCCTCTATTTCTACTCTCTATTTCTGGAGATACGGTACCCTAAACTGGTCTTGTGGAAGTCACATTTGGATAGTTCCATGTATAGCTTGGCTTTAAGCAGCTTCTTTAGTGCAGCTCTCAGTAGCTTTATGTGCTCTACCATGGTCTTAGCCATGGTTGGTATTCACTTACCTTTGCTACTGGTTCGCAAATGTGCAGATGCTGGATCCGGAGCAGGGCAATCGGCCACTCCCTGGCCTTCCTTCCCACATCAGAAACAGACTCCCGGGATTTGGTGGGACTTCTCTTTAGGGACCAGGGAGCACCTCCCTCCTCCCCAGATTGCCAGGCATCTCTCACCTATCCAGCAAGGGCTACTCTTGTACACATTGTGCTGCCAGTAGTCCATCAGATCTGGCTCCACATTAGTGGCCAGCTGGTACCATGCCCAGAATCATTAGGCACCCCTTGGGTAGGCAGTTGTGGTACAACTCCCGCTTTAGACCATCCCAGAACTGGTAGACCAGCAGGGACTCAGGCCATCCTCTCAGGTGGGCCAGCAGGTTTGCAAGATTGCAAAACTCTTGAACGTACTCCACAACTGGCTGCTTCCCTTGCTGAATGGAATGGATCCTGGTCTCTGCTCAGTGGCTTTCCATGGGCTCCTCAAACCTGTACCATATCTCATGCACGAGGGCATCCACATTTACCAGCTCTGGGCCCCCCTCATTGTAAAGTGACACCAACCACTCCGCAGTGTCCCCTTCCAGGTTCAATTTAACAGCATTCACATGGGAGGGCTTTGGGGTTCATTGCTGTGCACCGCTCTAAATAATTCCACACCTGAGTCAGGAAATTGGCAAGCTTTTCAGGCTGGCCATCAACTTTTGCCTTCAGGGGGAGGCTCCTGGTCTTGCCGCACCAGCACGTAACCTGGTGGCAGTCCCAGAGTAATAGCAGACCGATTTGCATCTATAGTATATACTTTATTTTTTGTTTTAAGTAAAGTTTCCTGTTTCCTGTCACAGTTAAGCAGCAAAGGCCCATGTGGACTGTGCACTGTTTGTCCTGAATGGATATATACAGCATTTCTAACAAGCAGAGATCCCTTTCTTAAGGTTTACTGTATATTATATAATAAGGATATACTGAAAGATGATCATGGCAAATGTTTTAAGTTATCATGGCGGAACCTTATGCATGTTTACTTAGAAAGGGGTTGAGGAGAAATAAGTTTATTATTAAATACACACACACATTTAACACCCACACACCCACACACACATTTTGTATTTTCAATCCAATAAACAAAGTGATTTAAACTATTTAAACATTACAATATTAATCATACTAGACCCGTGATGGCGAACCTATGGCACACGTGCCACAGGTGGCACACGGAGCCATATTAGTGGGCACGCCAGCTCAGCTCTGGGGTGCATGCGCGCACCGGCCAGCTGATTTTCGGGCCTTCTGGGCCCACCAGAAGTAGGGAAACAGGCTGTTTCCTGCCTCTGGAGGGCCTGGGAGGGGTGGGGAAGGCCCGTTTTTATTTCTTACCTGGCTCCAGATCCTCTCTGTGTATCTGGGAACGGCGAAAACAGCCTTTCTCACTCCCTTGGAGGCCCTACGGAGGCTGAAAGGGCCCATTTCCCCACTCCCGGTGGGACAGGAAGTGACTTTTTTCCTGTCCCCAGCCTCCAGAGACTCCTAGAGAGGCTCCTAGAGACTCCTAGAGAGGTTCTGGAGGCTGGGGACAGCAAAAAATGTCACTTTCTGTCCCACCGGGAGTTGGGAAATGGGCCCTTTCAGCCTCCGTAGGGCCTCCAAGGGAGTGGGAAAGGCTGTTTTCGCCGTTCCCAGATACACAGAGAGGATTTGGAACCAGGTAAGAAAGAAAAACGGGCCTACCAGGCCATCATGTGCCAGGAGCGGGGGAGAGGGGGGAGGGGGTTGCACACACATGCGCGTGGCCACGTGCGCGCGTGACCCTCCCCCGCCCCCCCCTCTCCTGGCACGCGATGGCAAAAAGGTTAGCCATCACTGTACTAGACAAAACTCTATTAATACAAATGTGTGTTTGAGGACATACTCACCAAAATACATCCTAGGAGGCAGTGGTGGGTTTCAAAAAATTTTTGCTACCGGTTCTGTGGGCGTGGTGTGACTTGGTGGGTGTGGCTTGGTGGGCATGGGAGGGGAAGGATACTGCAAAATCCCCATTCCCTCCACACTCTGGGGCCAGCCAGAGGTGGTATTTGCTGGTTCTCCAAACTACTCAAAATTTCCCCTGCCGGTTCTCCAAAATGATCAAAATTTCCACTACTGTTTTTCCAGAATCTGCTGGATTTCACCCCTGGTACAGGGGCAAACAATCGATACAAACTCAAGGTAAACCACTTCAAACTCGATTGCAGGAAATACAATTTCAGCAACAGAGTGGTCAATGCCTGGAATGCTCTATCCGACTCCATTGTTACAGCCTCAAACCCTCACAGTTTCAACTTCAAACTGTTTACCATGGACCAGTGGTAGGTTGCCCCCGATTCGCACTGGTTCTATAGAACCAGTACTAAAACCGGTGGGAGGCTCCACCCACCGACCCCAACATCATCAATATGCTTCTGCACATGCGCAGAAGAGAGCGCACACAGCCCTGTTGCGAACTGGTAGTAAAGGTAACTAGAACCCACCCCTGCCGTGGACCTCATCCCCTTCTTAAAAGGTCCGTATAAAGGGGGTATGCATAAGCGCACCAGGGTGCCTACTGTCCCTGTCCTAAGTAAATTTGTATTTACTTCCTTTGTTTATGTTTATGTTCATACCTATACTTGTTATCTTGTACATGTTTGACAAACAAATAAAATAAATAAATAAAATAAAATAACAAACATGATTAGGGGACCGGAGGCTAAAACATGAAAAACAGTTGCAGGAATTGAATATGTCTAATGAAAAGAAGGATTAGGAATGTCATGATAGCAATGTTCCAATATTTGAGGGGCAGCCACAAAGAAGAGGGAGTCAACCTATTTTCCAAAGCACCTTGTGCATGGACATGCACAAGAAGCAAAGAATGGAAACTAATCAAGGAGAGAATCAATCTAGAACTAAGGAGCAGTTTCCTGACAGTTAGAACAATCAATCAGTGGAATGACTTGCATTCAGAAATTGTGGGTGCTTCATCACATGAGGTTTTTAAGAAGAGCTTGGACAACCATTGTTTAAAATGGTATAGTGTATTTTAATCAGAATTTTTCTCTTCTGCTTGAACAGGGGTTGAACTAAAAGACCCTTCTAACTCTGTTATTCTGTTTTGTTAGAAATGCTATTGTGGAATCAAATTGCTATCACATCTTAGTTGCTTAGAGGGGAAAAGCCCATCAGCTGGAAATGCAAATTCTGGTGTGAATTTCCCCCAATAGGAAAGCTGTCCTTCCCAAGCTCTATAGTGCTCAAGCTCCTCAAATCACAAAATACAAGTTATTTGAGATTTGGGGTAGCTAAACCAGGAAAAAAACAGTTTTGTTTCTTTAAATTATTTTGCTGGTTGCTTGGCAACAGCAATTCCAACAGCAGGGAATATCTTTTGAACTCTTACAACTAAATTTGTGTGTGTGAGAGAGAGGGGGAGGAGGAGGGGGAGAAAGGCATTTTGTAGATGAGAGGGAGGGAGGGAGAGAGAGAGATGATGATGTATTCCAGAACTTCATGTTTAAAAATGAGGCCCTATGGCTAGTTTGCTGGAATTTTCACAAGCTTATGCCTGATGACTGAAAGAATATCATGATTATCCCCCACTTCTCAAAGGAAAAAGTATTGAATGAATGCAAAAGGCACTGGGAAAATTGCTCGTTAAATATGCCTAGGAAAGTATTTGGCAGAATCCTGAAAGGATATGTGGTGGCAACAAATAGTCATAATTCAATATTCCTTCCCTTTTTATGCACACAAGCACCTGAAAGTTGTTTTGGGGAACAGAGGTGAAAGCACCGCCTTTAATACTATCAGAAGTTTCTGTTAGCAGAGAAGTAAGTTCTAACAATGATGCTTTCTTAGCACTCTGTCAGCCCAACAACAGAGTGGAAATGAAGAGCAGCAACCAGAGGGGATGGGGAAGCGCAGTGTGAGTGAACCCAGAAGTCACCATCGCATGTGTGCTGCAGAAGTGGTCCAGATCAGGCAGAGAGCAAGATTCTGTCAGGAGAAGATTGAAATCATCATTTAAACCAGGGGTCTCCATACTTGGCAACTTTAAGACTTGTGGACTTCAACTCCCAGAAAGCTTTGCTGGCTGAGGAATTCTGGGAGTTGAAGTCCACAAGTCTTAAAGTTACTAAGTTTGGAGACTCCTGATTTAAACCATTATTCCAAACATCCTGGTCTCAGCTTGTAGTGCAGGGTGTGGGTGGAAGAAAAACTGTATCAAGCATAGGGATATTTCAAGAATGGTAAGTGGGCTCTTCTCAAGCTAAATGTATTCAGATAGGCCTCGACTTAAGATCAAAACTGAAACCAGAATTTCCATTGTTAAGCAAGGCATTTGTTAGATGAGTCACACCTGATTTTATTACCTTTTTGCCATGCTTAAGTGAATCACTGCAGTTGTTATGTTTATCATGAGGTCATTAAGCAAATCCAGCTTCCCTATAGACTTCGCTTGTCAGAAGTCAGCTGGGAAGGTTGCAAATGGCGATCACATGATCCCAGGATTCTGCAACTGTCCTAAATACACGTCAGTTACTAAACACCCAAATTTTGATCATGTGACTGCAATGGTTGTAAGCAGGAGGACTGGTTGTAAATCACTTTTTTGAGTGTTATGACTTCAAATGATTTTTAAATAAATATTTATAAGTCAGGATCTATTAGTATCTGCCCAGAGTTACCCTACCAACTTTAGACCAAAATAATATTGTAGAGCCTTATTTTGTTTTGTTTTGTTTTGTTTTAGCTTGAGTTTTTAACCATTTTTAAGAAAGTTACACTAGAAAATACAAACAAAATAAAACTAAAAAGTCTAAAGAAAAATATTAATAAAGCATGAGTAAAACCATTATAGAAACACTTTTTAGTGATTCATTATTTCTTCCATTTGTTTCTCCAAACACTATTCCCAGTCAATAAGTACAGCTAAAATATCAGTATTTTTCATTGAGCATTGATGGTTATCACTGTAGTATTTGTTCAAAGCAGTTTATCTGTTGTTTTACATGGTCTCATAATTCTTTAGAAATCATACATCACATGTTTGAACCTGCCTTACTGTGTGAGACATTCCTACTGAAATTTGAGTAATTCTGTTACAGATATATATATATATCTCAATATATATCATTTTATCATATAATCTAGTGCTTCTAATTATAATAATTCTGAAGTTACAACTATGAGCTTTAGTCATTGAAGATATTTCCTCATTGGGGTTCTGTGCCTTGTTTTTAAAGGGGAGAAGATTAATGTAGACCCCCTTTTAAAAGCTTGAATAATATAGATTACAGATTGGTCTCAATTGACAAAGTACTGCCATTGTGAACGAGGGTACATGCTGTGAAAAACATTGGAAAAGTGTATGAATGAGTGAGATACATGATTTATTTCCCAGATGAAGAGACATTGTTTTAAATGTCTTCTCTTGTTCCTCATTTCTCAGCCTAGTTTTTCAGGATGGAAACATTAGAAAAAGGAAATTAAACATTGTCAAGCCCTATCCTCACTTTTATCAGCAGAGAACATGTAATGTCTATCTCATACCAACTCTTTTGTTTAGAGCTACATTTTCCTGTTTATCACCATTCTATTGTCAACAGTTTGTGCAGTTTGTTCTCATTTTCCTGGAAATCTGATTCACACAGCAAATATGTATTGTAAGCAGGCAGTTATCCTAGTGCAGAACAATGTTGTGCATATTGTGCCACTGGGAAAAAGCAGGGCTAATATTTACCAGTCAACCAGTGAAAATGCCTGGCTTATCTCTTGTTACCAACGAAAGTCCAGGCTTAAGGCCCTTGACCTGCTGCAATCTGCGCAGGCAGTGGCAAGTCCCTGAAGGCCAGGCCATTGCAGATGCAGAATTAGAATTCAGAAAGATCCAAAATCAGTCACTTGCTGATCTTGTCTATTTTGCACATGTACACAGAAGCAGAAACCATCTATGGTAGTATTCAAAAAAGCCTGGAAGATAACTAAAACAAAGTTTAACTAAGTTTTATGTTAGGGTCTAGCTACTTATACTATCTTCCCTACCAGCAGCATTAAAAAAAGGAGGGAGAGAGGGAATGACTTGGAATAGTTGCATAAGAGCAGAGTGACTGCATCAGGAAGCAGGCACTGTTTTTCCTCCATTACAGAGGGTGGTTTTTTTTGTTTGTTTGTTTTTGTTTTTTTTACATTGTAAAGGTTTTGGGGATGTGAGATTTTTAAATCAGGAACAGGACAAAAGAAGATTAAACACCAACATCCAAAGTACCACATCCTCTTGTTCTTCAGAACAATTTCATGAACCTGATAATTACTAAACAAAACCATGGGGAGAATCTGATCACAGACTTTACATACCTTTTAATCCCATGAATCTCAATCATTTAAGAGTATATGTAGATTTTCCATTTGAACATGTTTTAGGTTTGCTCAATGAGTTTTATGGAAGACTGAATTCTGTCATATGAAGAATAATATGAGATAGAGAAGCAAAATGCATACTTAGAATTAGAGATCCAGATACTGCTGTTCAGCCTATCAGTGTTAGTATTGGAAATAAATTTAGAGGATTAAAAATGAGTCAATGAGATTAGAGAAATGTTTAAGATGATAATTACATGATAGAAATAATGGAAGAAGGCAAAAATGTATGGATTTTTTTGTTTTAATTCTGTTTCTCTATTATTTTCTGTATTCTTGTTTGTTTTGTGTGTTTTACTACAATGTACAAAGCAACAAATTGCTTGTTACAAGGGTTGCACGTTCACTCCAGCAAAAGTTTGTGCAACCGTCTCCAGCCAGGGAGCATAACCGCTTCTTGGCTCGCACATTTCTTACCGCTCCCACTTCCCCACCCGTAGATCTCCATGAGCAGGCCAGGGCTTCCTCCCTCCCTCCCTCCCTCCAGAGGCCTGGGGCTATCTTTAGCTTCGCTCAGACGGCGTGGGAGGCACCGGGCCTGGTGGATCTCCAGATGAAGGATGGAAGGAAGGAGGCCTGATTGGCTGACAAAAGTGTCCACGGAGGAGCCGAGGACGCACCTATCCCTGACCCTGCTTAGCGCCTTTCTTCTTCCTAAAACCAGGGACCACTCCGCTCTGGCAAGGTGCAGGGACTTCCCATCCCGCTCCCTCCGTTGGGACTGAGGAAGACGCACCGAGTTTCTCTTCGAGGGGTTGTTAAGGTGGGGGGGAGAAGGGTGGCTGACAGAAAGAGCGCCTTGGGGAGGGGCATAGGATGTGGGGGTTCGCCTCGGCACCTCAACACCCCTCGGCTTCAGCCAGCAGCCCCAGACAAGCACCTCCATCTTTGCGACTGTGGAGCTTGGGAGGGGAGGCCGGCTGGGGTTTCCATTCGACGCCCACCGGGGCTGAGTGAGCCTCCTTTCAGTGCACAAACTCAGGGCACCAGATAAAAGCTGGGCTGGTGGCTCTGGCACTGCTTTGAGTATCTATGGATGTTTTTTTGCATTTTTTTCTGCAACCTCTTAAGGTTGTAGAAAAAAATGCTTTTAAAAGTAAAAAAAAAAAAGTTGGCCACACCCATCCAGTCACATTACCCCCCACAAGCCATGCCCACAAAATAAGCCATGCCCACAGAACCGGTAGTAAATAATTTTAGAACCCACCCCTGTTGCATAGCTAAGATATTCAGCTATGCATTCATTTTGTTATATGAGAGATGACCCAGGAGATTATGACTAATATTATTACCATTAATTACTACTGATGCTGCTGCTGCTGCTGCTGGTGGTACTACTACTACTACTACTATTACTACTTCTACTACTACTACTACTGCCAGCCCTGCCCCAGCTGGCTCTCTAGGAAAGAAAAATGCTTGACTCCAGCCTGAAATGACTACTACTGATCTCTCCATGGAATTACCTATGTACCCTATGCTTTTTAATGTCTACTTTAATATCTACAAGAGTTTACCTGGGTTAAAATGTCCAGGTTCATACAATATACCTCTTTTTCTTATTGTTCAAACCAAGTGAGAAGGAATCAGATGAGCTAGATGTAGGTATCCAAATAGGATAGAGATGTTAACACTGTTTGTAAAGAGGGCTTTAGTTTATGTTTATTCAAGAGATACAGTACTTCATAAAAGTAGAGATGACAAATTGTTCAAACAGCTGTGGTTTGGAAACCATTTTATAACTCCTAACTCCCAACTCCTGGTAAATTATCTAGGTAAAGCTATAGACTTTGACCAAGGTACAACAGGAAAATTAAGAAATGTTTTATGTTTGTTAGCCAAACAAAAAGGATAAACAGTATAATCCATTTTTGGACTTGTGCTGGTTGGCTGCTGACAATTTGTTATTAACTTCCTAGTTAGAAAGCACATCATGGAGATTTTACAGTATCCTTCCCCTGGAGTGGGGGGGGAATGGAAATTTTACAGTATCCTTCCCCTGCCATGCCCACCAAGCCATGCCACACCACCAAATGACACCCACAGAACCTGTAGTAAAAAATTTTGAAACCCACCACTGAAATAAATCTCTGTGTTTTATGCTAGGACAATAGGAACATGGTCAAACATGTGTCAGAAAACAGAAATTAAAGTGTATTGGAACTAGAACTGGTAGTCCAATTGCTCCTCCACAACACATATATTTTTCTCCTCTAGTTCTTCCAGAATCAGTTTGAGTCAATTGTCTTCACTGCTAAGTTCAAAATATGCAAGGAATATGATGAGCATCCCCCTTTTCATCCCCCTTTTCCTCTAGCTGACCAGTTAGAAAGTACAAAGAACATCCTCCAATCTGTTTCTGAACTGCCACCAGCCATGGAGTAATAAAAATCCTCCAACCCACTCGACATAAAAATGAAAGAATGTATTAATACCACGCCTGTCCATATTGGTGTCTGGACAGCAGCAGAATGATGAAAGTAACTTTTATGCATATATGTTTTTTTCTTCCATTCAATTGTGTCTGATTCTTGGAGACTGCCTGTAGCTTTCTTGGCAAAATTTTTCAGAAGTGGCTTTTGCCATTGCCTCCTTTCTAGGGCTGAGAGAAAGTATCTGGCCCAAACACAGCTGGGTTTGTGTTTAAAACAGGGCTAGAATTTACAATCTCCCAGTTTCTAGCTTGATGCCTTAACCTAGACCAAACTGGCTCTCTACATATATTGGATGGATACCCACCCCCCCAAAAAAATGGAATTTGCACTATGAAGCTACTTTCATCATTTCAATGATAGGAGTTGAAGTTTATTAAGATTCATTTCCATTCTGTATTTCAGGACATGTGTTTGCTTGCACTTGTCTCATCACCTGCATAACAGCAACAACAGAAACCCATCTAAATAAATAACCATGAGAAAGGCAATTTTAAAAAAATTAAAATTATCCTCCAAAGACTTTCCAACTGCTTTGCTATGTTTAAAGGCCCCAGTTACTTAAAAAATAAATGCTTGTTGATATGGTATTATTATCAGTTTCACAACTGAGTACCTTTCCTGGTAGCAGCAGTCACGATTGCATGTTGCAATGGTAACTGGACTGGGAAGAGAGATCAGTTCTAAACAGACACTGTCCATGAACTAGACCAGGGGTGTCAAACTCACGTCGTCACGGTGGTGTCATGTGATATATTGGGACTCCCCCCCCTTCGCTAAACGTATGGCCAGCGTGTGATGCATCCAGCCCACAGGCCGGAAGTTTGACAGCCCTGAACTAGACACTGAACCTGAGAGTGGACCAACAGCAATAGTTTAGTTTAATTTAGTTTAGTTTAGTTTAGTTTAGTTTAGTTTAGTTTAGTTTAGTTTAGTTTAGTTTAGTGTCATTGTACATGGTACAACGAAATTAAATGCTGTCATCTGTGTACATTATAACTATAAAAATAAAAACACAAACATACATCCTTTACATTCTATATAATTGAAATTGAAAACCCGATATTGCACTATACCATAGAATTCAATATGGTTATTGCTCTGGAATAGAAGCTGTTTTTCAGCCTATTTGTCCTTGTTTTTATTATCCTGTATCATCTGCCAGATGGTAATAGTTCCAAAAAAGGGTGCCCAGGATGAGATGGATCTTTAAGAATGTTTTGAACTTTCTTAAGGCAGTGGGAGCTATAAAGCTCTTCCAAAGAGGGGAGAGGGCAACTAATAATCCTCTGGACAATGACGTTGACCCTCTGGAGTGCTGTCCTATCTGCTACTGTGCAATTTGCAAACCATAACAATAGCACTTAGATTTATATACCACTTCATAGTGCTTTACAACACTCTCTAAGCAGTTTACAGAGTCAGCATATTTTCTCCAACAATCTGGATTCTCATTTTACTGACCTCAGAAGGATTGAAGGTTGAGTCAACCTTGAGCCAGTCAGGATTGAACTCCTGGCAGTGAGTAGGATCAACCTGCAGTACAGCATTCTAACCACTGCACCACCCAGTGTTTATCTTGAGTCCAGAAGGCAGCAAAAAGTAATGTGAGATTAATAAACAAGTTGACATCGATAAGCCAAAATCCAGTCCCAAAGTTATGCAAATAATAGTATGGGATTAACCCTTGGTTCAAATTCCCCTTAGCCAAGGAAGCTCACTAGGTGACTCTGGACTAGTCACTTTCTCTTAATCCATCATATTTTATAAGGTCTAACAAATTTTATGAGATCTAACAAATACCAATTATAATACACTGAATTTGAAAACAGCCACTGACATCTATTAATCTCAGAGAGATTTGTTGCTTCATGAATTGATTTTGGAACCATTCCACGCTGGTCAAATGATGCGGTGCTTATTCAAAGGTTCATTGGAATGTATGGGAGTATGAAGAGGTAATATATAGAAACAGATTCAGCATTTTCACCCACAAAGTTCAGAAAAAAACCACATAGATGGATATTCTTCAGGAGCATCTGTCCCCAATCTAGTTATTGAATCTATCTACCTTGCTGCTGGTTGTCCTCTTCTCTTTCATTCTACTTTTCCCAACATATGGACTTCTCCAGAGAGCTTGGTAATGCAATTCAAAATGCATCTCTGTTTTCCTCTTTCTTCTTCTTGGAAATAAACATGAATGTTTTTTGAAGTCCTTCTCTTCCTCCTCTACCACCATCATAAACACCAGCATTTTACATAGCAGATCATCTTAACCTGCCACTTTGTACTTAACTAATTGCATGTGTAACACTGATGAAATGCAGAAAGATTTTGGATAAGATATAACTCACCTCTTCAAATGGAAATGGAAAAGTCAGAGAGAAGAAAGAGAACAGAGAAGAAGTGTGTATATGTATAGCAGTCAGAGTTCAGATAAGCGCACCAAAGCTCTGACTTCTTAACCTGCCCTGCCTTCATTGTGGCCTGTATTGAGGTAGAGGGAATTAGTGGAGGGAGAATGAAACTTGGAAAGAGTAAGTAACCACGAAGAGGTGTTTCAGGTGACATGATGCACTTAGGACTAAATTAATATGATACAAAGGTTTTATTTTGAGATACTTCATTATATTACTCCAGTACAAGAAGAGATTTTAAAAGATTGACTCAGCTGGATTCTGTAATTCCAACAGATGGAGAGATTGGATTGGAGATGATAATGCAGGAAGTACAACCATATGTTTTTCATTCATTGAATTAGCAATCCTTAACAATCAGGACATATTTATAGTTAGTTGAAAATTATTAGCAACTATGTTATTACATTTTATTGCATTCAAAACTTATTGTAACCAACATTATAAGAATAGAAGACATGTAAGCATGAATATTATACTCAAAAGGAATAGGTTTTTTTTTAATTTCTTCTTGGTGGGTTTTACAGAGGTTATCAAAGGAGGAATTAAAAAATGAAGACCTACTGACATTGAAGATAGTACAACAAAAACAGGAAGCTGTAGGTTCCTGTTAGACTCAGCCTTGCCCTTCCAGTCACCCTACTCCTCCCTATTGTCCTGCTTCTCACTGGCTGTGCTCAAAAAATAGAATGACTGCTGTTGGGTTGGGCGATTGAGGAGGCAGAAGCAAGGTAGTGACAACAACTCTTTAATGTAGAGTGAGACTTCAGCAAAAGTTACAGGCAAACAGCCCTCCTTATATACCCAGCCAGCCGGGCAGCTGACCAATCACAAGTGACCTATTGTTGTTTAAATCTCCCGCCAAAACTATATACATAACACCCTTCCCCTCCCAGAAGGCACTTAGTCTATACATTTGCATACAAAATCGCACAAGTGACCAGGGTGTGTCCGGGCCCTAGTTGACTTGCGCAGTTCAGTCTGAGGCGTGGCGTCGAGCCAGTCAGAGGGACCTTTTGTTTCTCCTGGCTCTGCCAATGGAACCTCCTGAATTTCATCGGGGGTGTTGGAGTCTTCGGCTGGGAGTGGCATCTCGCTGGGGCGGTGCTGGATCCCGGAGTCCGCAGCTAAGTCTTCCGACCTTCTCGGGCTTGAGTTAGCTGTTGTAGGAAGACTTTGGTAGTCAGGGCCTGGTATTTCTGAGCACATTTCTGGCTGTCCGGCCAACCTCTTTCTAAGTTGATCAATGTGCCTATGCCAGATCCTTCCATCTCCCACGTCCACTGTGTATGATTTGGGCCCCTTTATGTCACAGATCACACCGGCCACCCATAGGGGACCCTCTGAGTAATTCCTAGCGAACACCGGTGTTCCTATCTGAAACCCGCGTAACTTCTGGTCGGCCCCTCTAAACCCGTCCGGGGAGTAGTTGGGGTGCAATCGATCCAAGGTACACCTGAGCTTTCTACCCATGAGGAGTTCGGCTGGACTGCGCCCTGTGGTTGTACAAGGGGGTAGCGTGTTGGACTGCTAAGAATTTGTCTATTTGGGCTTGCCAGTCTCCCACATCCAGACGTGCCAATGCCCCTTTGGCCGTTCTTACAAATCTCTCAGCCAATCCATTACTGGCTGGATGAAACGGGCCCGAGAGTGTGTGCCGGATGCCTAATTCTGCCAAGTACCCCTCGAACTGGGTGGCAGTGAATTGGGGCCTGTTATCCGACACTAGGGTGTCGGGCAGCCCAAGGGGGGCAAATAGTTTGCGGAGTGCCTTTATGATTGGATGGCATGAGAATGATCTCGAGCCACTTTGAAAAGGCGTCGACGATTACCATAAAGGTTTGGCTGTGGAAAGGCCCTGCAAAATCTATGTGAGTCCTTGACCAGGGCCCCTGGGGACGCTCCCATTCTCTGACCGGTGCTGTGGGGGGATCTGGCCTGGACTCTTGACAGGGGTTACACTTCCCCACCCCCTCGGTGATGTCGTTATCCATTTGGAGCCACCATACATAGCTCCTAGCTAGACCCTTCATTCGTACAATTCCCGGGTGCCCTTCATGTAACATTTTAAAAACTTTTTCCCCTTAAGCATAAGGGCACAATGATGCAGTCATCCCATAACAAACAACCCCCTTGCATAGACAGATTTTTTTTAGTAAAGAATGCTTTGAATTCCCCACCTTCAATCTTTGCTGGCCAACCCCTCGTGACCCATGACAGTTCTCAGCACATGGCCTTTAGCTGAGGCTCTCGCTACTTCCGTTGAAGTAAGAGGCCCCAAGTCCAAAACATCAATAAGGAGAACTGGTGCCTCCGGGGTTGGGTCTTCTAAGAGGTCCGGTAGTGGGCAGCAGCTGAGGGTGTCAGCATGTCCCAAACTCAGTCCTGGTCGGTGGACAAGTTGGTAGGAGTAAGCTGCCAGGAATATGGTCCACCGTGTCATGCGTGGAGACAAGGCAGCGGGGGTGGGCCGATCCCCAGCCAGGAGGCCCAAAAGTGGATGATGGTCTGTGACCAATTCGAAATGTCGGCCAGATAGATATTCGTGAAATTTCTTGACCCCCGACACTGCTGCGAGGGCTTCCCTGTCCAGCTGGCTGTAATTCCATTCTGCACTGGACAGGGTTCGTGAGTAGTAGGCGATGGGTGCCTCTAGCCCATTCTTTAGTCTGTGCTCAAGATGGCTCCCATGCCAAAGGGGGACGTGTCGCAGACTAGAACAAGCAGTAGCGTCGCATTATACTGAATCAGGAAACTGTCTGCGGATAGGAGTTTTTTCCACTACATTGAATGCGGCAGCTTCAGCCTTCCCCCAGGCCCAAGGTGCATTTTTGGCCAGTAACCGGTGTAGCGGCCGGCGATGGTTGCCTTGTCTCTTAGGAATATGGCGTAAAAGTTGAGGAGACCCAAGAAAGCCTGTAGCTCCGATTTGTTTTTTGGTGTGGGCGCGTTCTGGATGGCCCTTATTTTGCTCTCGGTGAGGTGTATTCCCTATCCGTCCACCTGGTACCCCAGGAATTCCACAGAGGGGACTGCAATCATGCACTTATTTCGTTTTACGTGAAGTCCAGCCTCCCTAAATTTGGCCAAAACCCGCCTGAGTCTGTCCCCTAGCTGCTTCTCATCTGTTGCCCTAATGAGTACATTGTCAAAGTAGGGCATGACCCCTGGCAGTCCCTGTAACAGACGCTCCATGGTACTTTGGAAAAGTCCGGGGGCTATGCGGACTTCGAATTGAAGTCTGGTACATTTGAATGCACCTCTATGGGTGACTATAGTCTGTGCTTCCGCGGTAGCGCCATCTACCAGTAGCTGCTGGTACACCTGCACAAGATCGAGTTTTGCGAAGATCTTGCCAGGGCCCAGCGAATGGAACAAATGATGCACAATTGGGACAGGGTATGCGCTCTGCTGAAGAGCCTTATTTAATATGCATTTGTAGTCCACGCAGATGCGCACAGACCCATCTGATTTGACCGGGGTCACTCTTGGGGTCTCCCACTTGGCGTGATCTACTGGGACTAACACCCCTTGCTTGATTAGCTTATCCAGTTCCAAGTCAATTTTGGGCTTGAGTGCAAATGGCACTCGTCTCGCTTTCAGTCTAATCGGAGCTATGTTAGGGTCTAAGTTAAAAGAGATAGGGGTCCCCACGTATTTGCCAGCCAGTCATTGAAGACGTCCTGGAACTCCTTCATGAGGTCCTTCTTCAGGGTGCTGCCGCTGGCGCTGTGGACACCAGTGAATTCCATTCCTAGGGCCTTGAACCAGTCCAGCCCTAGGAGGCTCGGGAGTGTCTCACTGACCACAGTGAGGGGTAGCTCCTTCCAGTACTTGCCATAGGTGACCTGGAACATGCCAACTCCTACGATAGGAATGCTGTTCCCCTGGTAGTCCCGAAGCCGGATTCGTTGAATCTGGAGCCTGCTTTTCTTGACATTGGGGAGAGCGGGCTTCAGGGTCGGCCAGGACATGATGGACAGGGATGACCCGGTGTTGATCTCCATTTCGCAGGGTTGGCCATCGATCTCAACCGTTGTGTGGACCTTCTTCTCGATGGTCGCGTGGCCTGACCGATCCTAGTGCTGCAAGTTTCATGGCTTTGAAATTCGCGCCGTTTCCTCTGGTTGCCATCTTTACTGGCCCGCTTGTGCCGCACTGGCTCTGATTGGTTGAAGTTGTTCTGGGGCTTGTGCTTGACTGGTAGGCTTGCCCTGCAGACTCTTGCCAGATGCCCCTTCTTCTCGCAACGCCTGCAGATGGCATCCCTGAACTTACAGGTTTGCCTCTGGTGTGCTCCTCCGCAGCTCAAGCAGCTTCCTCGTTGCGCTTTCTGCTCCTGTGTCTGTCTCTCCATTTGAAAGACGTCCTCCTCTGACTCTTCCTCACTGCTGGTCTGGGTGGATTCTCAGTGTATCAGCGCCGACCTCGGGGTTTCCTTCGCGTTAGCTGGTCTCCGCAGCCTTGGTCAATGACTCGTGTGCCCTGGCCTCGTCAAGAGCGATGGGTAGAGTCAGATTTTGTCTCATGAGCAACCTTCTCTGTAAGCATATATCTCTCACTCCACAGATTAGTTGCTCTAGGAGCGCGTCATCAAGATCCCGGTACTCGCAGTGCGTCGCAGCCTTACGCAGGGTGGCCATGTATGCGCTGATTGGCTCTCCTTCACGCTGTATTCGTTGCTGGAGCTCGTAACACTGCACAAATTTTGATGGTACCAGGGCGTAGTGTGCCTTGAGTGTGGCTTGTAGCACTTCCCACGAGACAGTCTGGACCAGTGTCGGTTCCGAGAGTGACTCCGCCATGTCGAAGACCTCCTGCCCGCAGTGGCTCAGGAACAGGGCCCTCTTTCGGTTTCCGGGGAGGCCCTGCATGTCGCTGGCTTCCAGGGCACACTCGAACCGGATCATGTACGATCCCCACTTCTCTCTGGCCAGGTCGAAAGGCTTTGGCGGTACGAACACAGACATAGTAGTCCTATTGTGTATGGCTCGTCAGCCTGGCTGAATCCGCTGTAGGTAGCTCTTTTTCGGCTTGCTTCTCAGTGCCTCAATCCCACCTTCATTGGCAATGTTGGGATGGGCAATTGAAGAGGCAGAAGCAAGGTAGTGACAACAGCTCTTTAATGTAGAGTGAGACTTCAGCAAAAGTTACAGGCAAACAGCCCTCCTTATATACCTGCCCAGCCGGGCAGCTGACCAATCACAAGTGACCTATTGTTGTTTAAATCTCCCGCCAAAACTATATACATAACAACTACTCTGGAAGAATTGTAATCTGCCTCTGTTGGCATTACACATAGTCACAGATACCTGATGTTAAAGGGAGATGGTGCGCCATCTATTCTTATTGTGGTGACTCCAATAGGTGAATGGAATCTGGGGAAGATAACCAAACTGCATCCACTTCCTTGAAGGTTTTGCTATCCTGTGTATTTCAGTAATGGTGAAATATAGAAAGAGAAGTGCTAGACTATCTGTGTTTTTGTTAGGTCCTTCTATAGTCTCATTTTTTTGCCCGGCTTCTGTAAATATCTCTGTTTGTATCAAATAGCTGTCTGAGGATGGTTAGTTTGGAGAAGCAAGCCCAGTGCTCTTTGGGTCTACAATTAAACCTTTCTAAATCCCAAGGTTTAATTATTTATATGATTTATTAGCCTCTGTATAATCCAGTTGTGTATTTTATACAAACAGAATGTAGCAATAACATGACAAACTCAAGAAATGTGCCTCTCTTTTCATGGAGAGTCAGCAGGTTGATGTCTCTCTGTTTTCCAGATAAAACTCACCCACAGAGCAACTAGTGACAACTTGAGTGACACATTTCTATTAGCTTTCTGGATAGAGATGCCCTGTGCAAGACTTGGCAATGGAGCATTTTGATCAAGTGGCAAGAACAGAGTTCAGAAGGTTAACCCATCCCATCCTGTCAACAGCAGAGTCACACAGAGACAGATATGGTATCAGCAGGCCCTTTAAAAAAAACTTTGACATGAATAAAAAAAGTGGTTGACCTGTACTGGCTATTTTGAAGGAAGAAAATAATATTTTTTCATCCCCTTTGGATGATGTCCTCATCTTCTCTTATTCCACCCTTAAGAATGGGGCACTTGTTTTAGCCCAATTATTTATATACAAAAAGATCATAGTAATATACTCCAAATTCAAAACATGCATCTTATTGAGTGGATTTCTCCCTATGGTCTCTTTGTTTGGTGTAATAGATCTTTCTGTATTTCCCAAAACTGTATAAATATATAAAGCTGTGTGAAGAAAAAAGCAAAGAAGGTGGCCTGTGCATTTAGACAGGTCACATTCTTGAGTTATTTATATTTTACTCATGCTAGGAAACAGCAAGGCAAAAACACTCAGCTCCATCACACTCAATTCCTCTGTTTGTCCCATCTTGGTTATAGTAAAGCCATCAACTAGCTTGCAGTAATCCAGAATAATATTGTATGTCCCTGTGATTATTCTCTGGGGCTCTCTGCTTATCCAACCTCTTAAACAATACAGGTCAGATACAAATAAATAAATAAAGACAGACAGTAGTTGATCCAGTTTTCAAGAAAACAAAATTAATTTGTCAACAAACAAAAAGTATTGGAGGGCAAATTATATATTTGATTTGGAAAGTTGATTTGAATTAAGGTCATGATAGAAAGTGATTAATAACTGATGGGGGAGAAGAATTTATATAGAAGAATTCCAGTAAAACCTCCATTGTTTGGATTCCACTGACATTGGATATAACAGAAACATTTTCTTTTGGATTTCACCCTTATACAACTTAAGTCTGTTATTTCTGAAGTACTCCAGACAATTTTCTGAGTTATATTTATGTTTATATTTATGTTTATTTATATTTATTTGCATCAATTTATATCATTTGCATTAATTGCTATAGGTAACTTAAAATCTAGCTACCCAAATAACAAAAATGGCATCAACAATAATAAACACTCCAATTTAATGGAACCAGGGGTGAAATCCAAATTTTTTCCCTACCGGTACTGTGGGTGTGGCTTGGTGGGCGTGGCAGGGGAAGGATATTGCAAAATCTCCATTCCCACCGCATTCCAGGGGAAGGATACTGCAAAATGTCCATTCCCCTCTCCAGGGGAAGGATATTGCAAAATCTCCATTCCCACCCCACTCTGGGGCCAGCCAGAGGTAGTATTTGCTGGTTCTGCGAACTACTCAAAATTTCCGCTACTGGTTCTCCAGAACCTGTCAGAACCTGCTGGATTTCACCCCTGAATGGAACCCATTTTAGCCAATTGAAATGAAGGCATTTTCATGGGTATAATGCAGAATAAAGATATTTGGGTTGGATGGCTGCAGCAAGATAAAGTGAAATTTTAGTCAGTGAAATTGCCAAGCAGAGGATCAAGTCAAAGTGACCATGTTTGGGCATCTGTATCTACAAAGACAGAAAGCTAATATTTATGCTGTTCCCAGAAAGCATACGCAATAAAGCGAAATAAGCACAATCCTAGGTTAAAAATTTCTTTTTTTGTTGCCAGGAAAATTACATAGACATATCCATAAAATAAACAGAAACTTTATTTCATTGGGAGGAGACTTAACCCTCCTGCTATCTCTATTCCAATTGGCTCTGGGATTAGCTGGTTAGGGTACTCTGATACTATACTGTACACATTCAGCTAAGTCATATTGTTGACCAATATGAATCAGAACTGTGCCCAGCACATAGGGCAGAGTTGAGGGTTAGGGTTAGCTAGGAGAGTTCCTGAAGTCAAAGGCGATTGATTTCTTCCTCCCTCTTCTTTCCACCTTCATTCCATGTAATTGTTATATATTAACCCTGCTGTTTTTACTTGGCAATGTCTTTCCTTTGACCTCACATGGTATCACTGTGCCCTTGACATTTTCCATTCTTAATTGATTATTATTTTTGAAGAAATATGTTGCATGCTACATGGGGATGCTGGCCAAGATACCTTATTGACCTAACCTTCATGGCTCTGTCATCCTCATTTAGTCAGTCCAATGTTTGTCCTACAATTTTCCATATTGTAGAAAAACAAAGTTTTAGAAGAGGAATATGTATTGCCATTACCATTCCTCACTCTTTTATAGTATATATATTTCCTGAAGATTAGTCAGCTATAAATCCTTGGATTTTGTTGCAACCAAATCTCACACATTCTCTAACTCTTCTTTTTATGACTGGCAGCATATTCTCTTTACTGTGAGAATAGTCTGCTTGAAAGCATACTCCTTCCCAGTCTAAGTCTTCAGGCTCCTTTTTTTTCTTTTTAGCTTTGCTCAGTATATTTTGTATTTTTGGAAAAAATGACCCAATTTTCTATGTAATGTTTAATAAAATAATACATTTACTTATCTATCTATCTATCTATCTATCTATCTATCTATCTATCCATCCATCCATCCATCCATCCATCCATCCATCCATCCATCCATCCATCCATCCATCTATCTATCTATCTATCTATCTATCTATCTATCTATCATCTATTTATATCTATTTTATTTAGAAAATACATGCTAAAAAATAAATCATCGTATACACCTTGCCCATCAACCTAGAAATTCCCCAGTAAAGGAATTCATCTTCCTGCACTCTAAAATCAACCAATGTGGTGACAGAAGCCCTGGGATCAGAAGGCGTACTATGGCCCTTGGAAGAACTGCAATGTCAACATGAATAACTACTGGAAGAATAAAAATACCAGACTACCAACCAAATGCAGATTAGTCAATGTAATAATTTTTCCAATTGCTACTTATGGCTGCAAAACCTGAACTCTGAAAAAGGCCAATAAGAGAAAGGTGGACGCATTTGAACTGTAGTGCTAGAGTGACTATTACGCATCCCATGGACTGCAAAAATCACAAAGAAATACTAGACTCACAAAAAATATTATTTGAAGCAAAGATCGCCAAAAAGGCTGGCATACTTTGGTCATGTTATGAAAGCTGACTCACTCGAAAAGTCAATTATGCTGGGAGTGAAAAGCAGAAAGGGGCTGCTGTAGCACTCATTGGCTGGACACTATAAAGGATGACATCAGAATGACCATGGCAGATCTGAAGCAGGTGGTGCAAGACAAAGAGGCATGGAGAGAGCTGATTCATAGAGTGGTCGAGGTTGGAGAGATCTGAATGGCTGACAACAATGACAAAACTCCCCTTATCTTAAACATGATTATTTGGTTGTTTCCAGAAAAGACTGTTGTATGATTCCTCCCTCAGTTATTGAATATTGCAGGGGGAATTGGATGTTATGTTCTATTTCCTATGTTCTTCCATATTTTTGCTTTCAGCAAAGATGTGTTCAAGATGGAAGAGTTAAAAGATATTCTCCAGGAAGCAATCTTCGTATGTTTTCTCTTCTTGTAGCTACTTGTGCTGAATAAGGAAAACAAAATTGATGAGGCACGACTGTTGGAGATACAAATTTAGCAAAAGCTCTTGTTAGCAGATATGTATCCCAACATTGGTAGGGTGCTGAAAAAAACTTTAATATTCAATATTAAAGCAGTATCTCCTTTAAAAAAAAAAGTTCCTGATGTAGTTATGTTGGATGCAGTATATGTGTCAGCTCTGCCTGGTTCGGCTTAGCAGCTCACAGGCATCCTGCTATCAAAAGCTGGAAGGGGGAGCGGGGATAGAAGGACAATAAAGTTGTGTGTGTACATGATGGGAAATCTGGAAGGGGGAATGAGCAGTGATAAAGATCAGAGCATCCTGGATCCAGTTTGTACCAGCATCCCAAGGCCAGGCTCCCTGAGAAATATGCAGACTATCCCCAAACATCTCAGTATTCTCAAAACATTTTTGCAAGTTCCAGTTGGCTGGAAATGGACTGGTCACTGGTGGGAGGGATGGGCTGCGGACAAACCTTTTTATATCTTTTGAGTGCGGGAATATTCAGAGTTGGCTTGGCTTTACTGCAACCAACACCTTTAGTAAAAGAACTCTTTGCTTTAACCAAATGGAGTCAAGGATCTTTCTTTACTAAGGGATCAGATTGGGGCAGGTCTGACAATATGGGATTAACCATTAATTCTTTTGTGAAAAAAGGCATTGTGCAAAAAACCAGAACAAAATAAAAGCAGAGTATTTTAATTGAGAATGTGTCATCTGAGTTTACATACATACATATATTTTCATTATCTCAAAATGTCTATATAAACATAAGGGATTTTTGTGCACATTACAATTGTTAATTGATATGATAGTTGTAACCTCTTCCCTCTAAAACATTCATATGCATAAACATCCTATCTCCTCCTCCTTTTTCTACCTCTGAGTCATCCCGATGTATCTAAATTTTACATCTAATGTAGTGAGCTGTTGCTCATGTGGCTTAAGCCTTGACAATGAAGATATTGAAGTGGTGAATAATTTCTGCCTTTTACAGTCAATCACCAATAGTAAAGGAAGAAGCTGTCATGGAACATACCACAGACTAGCACTTGTTGGAATGAAGGCCTTGGAAAAGATGATCAAATGTTGAGATGTGTTTACCTACACAGATCAGAAACATGCAAGCCATGGTTATTCCCTCTACTGCTCTATAGAAACGAAATTGCACTTTAAAGAAGCAGGATAGGAAGAGGGTTGACACTTTTGAATTTTGGTGTTGGAGAAGATTCCTGAAAATTGTGGACAGTTAAAAGAAGAGATGGATCATCAAAGACATCAATTCAGAGTTCTCACTCTAGGCACAAATTACCAGGCTGATGTTATCCTACTTTAGGTATTCACATTATGCGAATACCTAACTCTCTGGAGAAGTCTCTAATACTGGGAAGGTGGTTGGAAAGAAGAGAGGATGATAGGTAGTCTAGAAAGTGTTGGTGGATACAATTGTGCTTTTTATTTTTTGAAGGAAATGGTGTACTTGGATAGCATTGGTCAATTCATTGCTGGTAGTGATATTGTCTGGCCTCTAGGTTTGTCCACCAAAATCTAGGTTGGGAAGGGATAGGGCAAGTGGTATCATGCAATATACTGAAGTTTCATTTGCGTTGAATACCTGGATGATATATTACTAGTGTACTAGCCCTTTTGTGTTAATATAGGACACACAACACGCCCTGTCGGGTTAAGTAGATGTAACTGGGAAAAGGGGGTCTTTCAAATAACTTGGGCCCAAGCCATGTAGTGATAATAAATAGCACCTTGAATTTCACTTGGAAGCAGACTGGTAAACAATGCAATTCTTGCAAAAGAATTGACACCTGTCCAAGTCTGGCCTTGTGAAAAATTCTGACGGTCATTGCATTTTCAGCAACTGAAGCTTTTGAATTCTTGATATATATTTGAATAATCTTGAATATGCAAATAATCAGTACCATTTACATTGATATATTTCCCCATACATCTCAAATATACAGACTATTTAGATACTCCCATTGTGTTAATAATACACACAAACCTATATATTTCAATTTATAATGCTTAAACCATGTGCATGCATCAGAGATATTCTCAAATATATATGAGGACAGCGACATGAGTCGGGCAGGGAATAATAGCAAGACATTGTGAGATCGTGGTACTCTTAATAGATGATCCATTAATGCCATCTCTAGTATATATTTTTGAAGAATGAATAAGAAACATGATTCTCTCCATAGATGTAAATTAACATCAGTCTTTTTATCCATTATATGCACCACCAAAAATAGGTAAGGATCATTCCTAGTGAAGACCTGACTCTCTCTCAAAAAAAAAAAAAAGCTTTCTTTTTTTCTCCTTCTTTCTTTCCCAAAAATGTCTAGTGTAAAATAAGATTATTGCTCTTATGATTTCTTTCAATTCAACAATATTCTAATCTGGAGTTTTCCCTTGAAGGGTTAAAAAAATATCCTTCCCTTCCTACCCTCCCTCCCTTTTTACATTCACAACATCTCTCAAAATTTCATTTATTGCTTGTTATCCAAAAGTTTCCATTACATGTGAAAATAGTTGATATAGTTTTTTAAATACAAATAAACATAAATTAAAGCAAGTTTTTTTTTCCCAACTGTTGTTTAATTAGGGTAGAAACCAGTGCTGGTGAATTTAATCAGATGCTAAAATGGCATGAAGTTCAGCAAAAATGAAATATCCAAGTTAGCTCCCAGAGGATTATTTTGATGAAATTCTTGTACATTCCTAATGCAAACAAAAACACTGATACATCTTTTTGTACTGGAAGAATCAGAACTGTGTTATCATAATTAACAAAGGCCCAATTACTCAACAGGTTTTTTTATAGAAAGTAAAATGCAGCGTTCTTCCCAATGCATATTAATATAACTATTTCAGCTATTTTTAAAATAATAATAATAAAAATATTTCAAATACAAAACAAATATTAAATGTTGGAGCATAAATGAACATTTTAATGCCAATCATTACATTTATCTGACTGCATCACTTAAGAAATGATTTAATCTTGAATTTGAAATGGCTTTCTCCCCCTCCCCAAAAAAGGAAAAAGGAGTTATGAAAAAAAACCTACAGTATAGTCAAAAATCTTGAGCAATACCCACCCAGCATCCCTACCTTGGCAAACTGACAGTATCTTGGAAATTCTCTGGCAACAGTTTTTATGCAAGAATTAATGCCTACAAATTAGAAACAATTGCCTAAAATAAGGCACCTTGTTGATAAAATTAATTGAACCACTATCTGCACACATACAACTTTTTCTTCTCTCTCTCTCTCTCTCTTTTACAGATGGCCCATGCATATTTTCCTTCTTTCCTCTAGGGAAACAGCAAAAAGAAAGATTAGAAAGGGGAAACAAATATGGCCTGGAATGGAAAATGGAAGAGCCAATAGAAGGAAAAAAGAAGTTGGGGGGGGAGTGTATTTATACTGTACTTTACATAAAAGGTTAAATTCACCAGCAAGTGTCTCAAACAGCTAGTTCTCATTTCAACAGCTTTTCTCTCATTATCAGTAATACAAGAAAGTGAGCTGACCTGTTTTCCACTCTAAACTCCATCAATGTTGTGTCTGTGGAGGGGAGGGAGATACATACTAATTTTCCTATTTAAATTTTTATTAATTGTTTTTTTTAAAATTACTGGATTTTTTCCCCTCTCCTAATCACTAGTTTCCTTTCATTGTTCTGAACAGAACAGGAAACCTAGGAAAAATGCAATGTCTTTAATTGCATGGAAAGCCAACTATAGTTCCACAGTGGAAGAGCAATCTTCAGTAGTGATAAGTTTCTTGGGCCCATCTGAAAGCAGCTGTAGTCAGCTGATTTTGCAGCTGGTGTCCTGGCTACCATCACATGATTTGTCAGGAATTCCTGTGCAAAGCCAAGGGGCTTTTGAATGTGCAGTGCATTTCTACTTGAGAATAGTTCCTCCAATCCGTTCATTTGTTTCCAGCATTTCAATGTTGAAAAGAACACAAATCATGACTGGGCTTCTCACAGGGATTAACATTATCATAGGAAGCAAACAGTGGAATTTACATTTCATGTTATACTGAAAAAAATTGCTGGGGTTGCTGGAAGGAGAATGAGCAATCTTTTGATATAGTAAGCCCTTGCCCAATTTAAAGAATTTCTTCTCCAAGTGGATGAAAATATGCATGATGGGGATAAAGGTTTTTGGCCTGGAATTACAATATAATAAACTCATCAAATTTCTGTATTTGGAGATTTTAAAAATCAGTATATTGCTATGATCATTTGAAAGCATTTAGTGCATTCTAATTATCATTTAACTGAGCAAGTCCTTGCTGGATTCTTTCTCTAATATGCAAGACAAATGATATCCTGCCCCAATTTAGATTCCCACCAGGGGTGGGTTCCACTTACCTTCGCTACCGGTTCGCAATGGGAGCGTACACACTTCTGCGCATGCGCAGAAGCTTCTGCATATGTGCAGAGTGTCCATGATGACCTCTGGGCAGGTGGACGTAGCCTCCTGCCATTGTTACTACCAGTTCGCAAGATCTGGACCGAACCGGTAGCAACCCACCACTGATCCCCACTAATTTCTATAAAGTGAAAACCTATACATGTTAGAACATTTAGAACATCGGGTAATGACATTCAAAGCCATAATTTGTAAAAAGCCTGGAGGAAACATCTGATTGTCAGCTGAAAGCAGAAATTCTCCATTGAGTTAGTCTAAAAAAAAAAAAAAAATCCCAACCTCAAATTGAAAACAGTGAAGGATGACCAAAAGTAAGGAATAGAATAGACAGAATAGAAATTTGGAAGTAGGCATGCTCAAGCCAGTCATTCTTTAGCCTTTACATTTTTTAAAAAAAGTTAAGTCAGAGTATAAATGTGGATTCTTCTTATGGATTTGTCAAGTTCTCAAAGCCATTGTAAGTGAAAGGAGGTAGACTTGGAAAACATGTGACTGTTTGTTGCAAGCAAGCAATTTGGTTGATATCACATTTGCCTGCATCTTCATCATCTCTGAAGTAGATGCTGTCAAGGGAGCTGCTAGAAGGATCAACATCAAAATAGTTATAAGGCCGAAGTAAAAAACCTACTCCGTTGCCAACTGTTACAGTAGTGGGGATGTCCTCAGCATGTGGCACATGTAAAAATCCAACTGAGATCCAGGCCACAAGATCCTGGGAAGAGGAAAGGAAAAAGAAAAATTAGCAAGAATTAGCAAAATTAACGATTAGCAAAACCCCTATTTAGCCATGCACTTTTCTGATAATATAGAACACAATTGCATTTCATGAAGTTACATCCCTTGTAAATGATGGTCTTCTTGAAAACTGGCTGAATGTAAATGAAACTCAGTTCATATTGCTTGTTCAGATGATCTGCAACTAGAGTGTAATTCATTCATGCAACAGACATACAAGTGCACTGTCAAGAGAACAACATTTTGTTATTTTTCTTCATTTCCTCCACTGTATACTTCTTAACATTATCTGATTCCTTTTTTGACTACTTCTATTATTTTTCCATTTATTTAAATCAGCTATTGATTCTCATTTGCAAATTGTGCAAATTTCTATTTTTTAAAAAGTCTTTTTGCCTTGAACAGCAGGCTTAGATTGTGACACTGTACCTACCATCTTCCAAATTAGGCTGAGCTTTGAAGATGTTCCTAAATCTCACATTAAGCAAATCTCAGCAAATTCTTCGATGGAGTAGTATAGCGCTAATGTCATATATCCTAGTCTGAGATATATTTATTAGCTGGATAACTTTTAGATGGGAGTTTTAAGATAACCATCGCTTTTCCAGTGCTAAAACAGGGTCTGTTTCTTAATCTGACCCATGCATTTTTGATCATGTTTCAGACCATTCTGTCAGTGATGAAGTCAGATGATTCCTAAGTGGCTGGATTGATCCCACTTCTATTGGCCATTTGAGCTCATGCAGAGTTTTTATTGCTCAAGTTGCTAGACATTGTTCTTTGTAGCCAGGTTTTAACTGGATGCATCTCCCAAATTTCCAAACCTGACTTTGAAAGACAAATCAGTTCAACTAAGAGATAAATGGTGTAGGATCAGCTGGTGCTGATGCAACAGATCTTCCTCCTGGTTTGCTTTGTAACTCCTTCCCACCACACTCCTCATTTCTTAATTTTAAACATGGATGTACTGTTTGTTTATAACTCAACAGAATAGCTGGCAGGTGTAAGGAGAGTCGTCTCTAATCCCATACACTCTTGGAGGCCATGAAGAAGTGGCTATTCACCTTAACTTGCCTGGTGATATTATTTACTTATTTTAACTATTTATATGGCTACCCAAATTGCAAACAACAACGTTGAATCACTGAGGATTAAAAACACAAAATGAAAGAACTAATAAATACTAAAGCCACAAAATCACAACAAAACACAATACAACCAAGACCAAGCCCCAATTATATAACCTTCCCAAACTATTTCACAAGTTCATTCAATTCCCTCGCCCAGGGGACAAATGGGTATTGAAGGCCTTACAACAGGCCAACAGGGCTGGGCCATCAAAATCTGGTTCAGAGGGTAGAGCTGGGAGAGGGGGCAAATGAAGGGGGCATGGTAGAAGTATCTCTTCATGACTTTGACTGGCTGATCTGTGAGACGGGAGACCTGGTGAGTAAAGAGACAGCTCTTCTAACAATTGAATGTAATAGTTTCATGGACACTGTTTTTTATTGCTTACAATAATTTTTAGAGCTACAGGCCACATCTCAAGACTCTCTTCTCTTGAAAATTTGGTAGTGCTGATGCCATAGCATATTTCTTCTTGTCCATGTTTAAACTCCTCCATGTAAAGCATAGTTGGGTCATCTTGCCACTTACCTCATTGACTATGGTCTCATTGTCTATGAAATTTGCAAAGGTCACCAGGGGATCCCATGGATCATTCTGGTTATAGATGCAGGTGCTTGTCAATTCTTCCTCTTTCTGCTTAGTGACAGACAGCTTGTACCTAAAGTGGACACAAAATAGGGAAAATGAGAGAGAAAATGTGAGGACACCGGGTTTTATCGTGTTCCTCAGAAGTGCAAACTAATTCTCTAATTTTCTTAATTCTTTAAAAAATATAATACAATGATGAGTCTATGACGAGGTGATCATGGTGTTTGACCCTGGTTATGGATTTTATTAATTCAATTCTATTGCTTTTTTAAGTTTGTAAAATATATATTTTGATGGTTTTTCTTTAGTTTTTAAATTGTTGTAAGCCATCCGAGTCATGCAGCTGATCAATGTACATCAGACAAATGAATAAACTGCAGCGCCTTTTCCCCTGACATCATTCTTTAATTTGAACAAGATGCTATTTATCTAAAAGGCAAACATAAGACTATGATAGGGACCTACCTGCCCCAGCTGATGGCCTTCTCCATGGGGCTACTTTGTGGTAAGTGCTTGCCTGCAAAGCTGATGATCTGGATGCGATAGCTCTGTTTGTGGCCCCACTGGTTTTCATTGTTAGAACTGAAAAGTAGGTACCGAGGGATTTTGCCATCAAGTGGGAAAGCAGCTTTTTCTTCCGTGTCCAGGACTTGTTGGGTGAGGATTGGTCGCTGAATTGTATGTTCTGGTCTCCAAGGGGCCTGCACGGATTCATATGCCATGTCCAGATCCACCAAAGAGTTTTTGACTCCTAACAAAAAATCAAAAAGAATAAGACAAACACTTCCTGTTTTGGACTGCTGTCTAAGGATAGACTTATTTAGAAACAATGGATCAAACACCAAAGTCAGTTTGAGACTGTGGGCAGAATGGCTTATCTTATGTTTGGGAGAGTTTCTTACAAACTCACCATACAGCCTTGTTCAATTATTATTTCTCCAGCATCTGTGGCTCAAATATACACTGGGAACAATGGAAGCCTACTCAGACAATTGTTATATCTTTATTATAGATCTACTTCTTCCTTGCAAACAAACGTCGACCAATAAAATCTTTGTCATAGGCACCTGTTCTGTTGGAAGATAACATGAAAGATCTTTTCAGAAGCCGCTTTGAAATTCCCTTCCCCCAATGATGATAGAACTGAGATCTATTTGTCTTATGTGGTCTAACATAATAAAATATTATATGTGAAATAATTATTTGTATTGTACAATCTTTTTGTTCTTTTTATAATAAGTCCTATACTTATTATGATATGGAGTTCCCAGGTGAGAGAAATAAATTCCATCAGTGATACAAAATGCTTCTTGGGTAACATGGCAGGGTGTATTACTATATTTATTATTCCATGGGATGGTTACATATATACAGATGTGTTTAAATTGCCATAAGTTCTAACATTGAAAAGTGCATATAGTGTTGGGCTTACTAAATTATTAATCTTAATTTTTATTAATAAAAACTAAGATATAAAACTGTGCTCACCATGCATGGTAAAACTCTGTATTCACATGGTGTATTGGGAGGAGTGATTACAATTCTGAAGATTTTGTTTTGACAATTACAAACTTACACATATGGATTGTAATGAGTTCCAGGATGGAAAAATACAAAATTGAGCAAAATGAAATTGACCAATTTATGTGTCCTTGGTTTATAAGAGGACACTAGTTGGGCTTTGCCCAGAAACTCTTGCCAATCTACAATTAATCACACATAGAGATCTATATTTAGAAAGTCCTGGAATTGGTCAGTGTTATTTTCTGCACACAGAATTAGAACAGAAGAGATGAAATGTACTTTCTCAGGATTCTACTTTTTCCAAGTCAAGGGCAAAAGTCAAACTTTCTCAGATTTAAAGAATAATCTGCTGGGTTTATTACACTAACTCTACCTCTTCTCACAAGAAGGGAAGATAGTGAAATGCACCTTTTGGAGACAAAAGACTTTTCCATTTACAGAATGAAACTAATTGAGAATTATGCCATCTGCATATAAACATATATCATAATGACACTTCTGCATTGTCTCCTCCTCATGGAATCCAGTTGTTAAGATTAGTCACTGTTGCTTATCTAAATTTCACATATTTTGCTGGCCCAAAGCAACTCCTTAGTACTGAATGATATAAGCCATTGAATATCAAATCCATTGCAGCTTCTTGCCACATGCATGCAGAAGGGTATCCAAGCATAGAACGTACAAGGATGCACAATTGTTTTCACAGGGATCATGCTGGGCTTTATCTTCTGGAGCCTTCATTCCAGAGAGATACGCAGAACCAAGGCAAAATAAGCTTGACACAAATTAAATTTGACTTCATTGCATTTCTATTTAAATATAATCATGATTTACATAAGATTAATATTATTACACCCCAAATACTGAATAATGCATTATTTATTCACAGTAAGCATTTACAATGCTGTGATAACTTCTGAAGCCACAGCTAAGTCTTTCAGAGAAAGGCATTTAGCCCTGCAGCTGAGGCATAAAAGCAGCTGCTGTAGAAAGGAATCCACGTATTTGATAATCTTCTGGATTCTTATCTGCTTTTATGATAAAGGCATGCCCACAGGGCCCAGAAGGTTATTCTCTCTTGCTTAATTCTTAGCAGACCACCATTCCAAGGGTCAATTTTCAAAGTAAAGGAGAAATCACTTTTTTATAGCTAGTCCAACCCAACTGAGCTTAACTGTAATTGTTAAGTTAGCAATATGAAATAGTCAAATAGTGAATCTGACTTCCCTGTTGACTTTGCTTGAAAGAAGGTCACAAAAGGTGATCATGTGACCCTGGGACATTGCAACCGTCCCAAATATGAGTCAGTTGCCAAGTGTCTGATCATGTGATCATAGGGATGCTGCAACTGTCTTATGTGTGAAAAATGATCATAAATCATATGTTTCAGTGCCATTGTAATTTCAAACGGTCCCTAAACGAGAAATGGGATATACAGGTAGTCTGTTGTAAGTCGAGGACTACCTGTATTTCACTCTTTCAGCTTCAGTCTCTCATAACTCTCATTGTTTGTTCAAGAGCTGAAGACTGTATGCATAGAGCCTCTTCCTCCATTTCCCTCTGCTTCTCCCCCCCCCAAAGAAACAGCCCTGTGAGGTAGGCTTTCATAGTTTAAGATGAACTTAGTTTAAGCTTATCCACTTCCAGTTCAACTTTTTAACCACTAAACCACACTAGTTGCATAATTCATCAATGATACCAAAATAAATCAAACAATGATTTAGGCTGAATGAAAATAATTTGAATTTCTAAATCCCCCCTCCCCCTCTTCTCTCTACTGAATCTTCTGCATGCAAAGTCACAGAAAGCTCAGGGTTTATTTGGAGTTCCAAACAAGGCAACCTAGATCTGTAGCCGGAGAAGGCTGACCAAACCACCAGCCCTTATATAACTCTGTTAGGTTTTAATAGAATGGCAGTTTGTGGGAGTTAGGGAAATATAAGAACCTACCTTCTACATCCAAGTCAACTTTGTAGTTTATCAGATGGTTGTGCATGGTTCCAAGTGTGTACTCCCCGACCTTGTTTCCATACTTAGTACCACCTTCCATAAAAAATGAAGAGCTGATGTATCCTGTAGCATGGACCTTGACTTCTATGGCACCGTTTTGATAGAATACAAAATCCCAGACATAGTCATAGTTAATGAGGGTAGAAACAGTCCTTAAGACCAAAGCATATTTGGGTAACCCCTCATAATAAAAAGAGCCTAAATTAGAAAAATGGCGACGCAGAGGGACACCCATGTCATGTTCAAAGATGCAGAAGGAGTTCTTGTTTAGTTTGGGAGTGTCAGAGTCTATTAGGTAATGCCGATTCACATAGGTGGCCATATAGGGGCAGTCCACACCCCGGACTAGTTCATAAGAAAACTTTCCAATGCCAAGACTACCATCCATGTATCTAGTCACCATTCCTCCAGGACAATTGGAACCATAAATGGCAAGAGCTTCTTGCAGACTCAACTCGTAGACAATCCTCTTATCATTAAATCTGATATTGAAAAGACGTGGCCCTGTGTTCACATTCATCCCAAAGGTAAACTTCCATTGCTGATAGGTAACATGGCTGCCAGTTACAGTGTAGCGCTTTCCTTGGGTCTCAAATTGAAATGGGCCTAGAGAAGCTACTGGTTCAAATCGCTTCCTGGAAGCAAATTCCATCTGCAGCAGACTACTCTTTATTCTTGCCTCCTTCACCTGTCCATTCTTGAACTCTTTTTCCAGATGGGCCATATCCTGATAATACTGTCCATTATAGAATACTTTCCTCAGCTTCCATTCAGAGATGTTCAGACTGCTGTGATCCACCAGCATCTCCAAGCCAATAGGATGTATATAATATCCACTGCCAATCACATTCTGGAAAAGGACAAACCAGGTGGCTCTTTCACCAGATTCAAATCCTCTTGGAGCTGTGGTTAGAGTAGCTAAATCAGACTTCTCATAATTGCAGCATATTTTGAGGAAGTTGGAGGTGTTGAAGAGTTTATGGAAAATGAACAAGTCAATATCTTTATATTCCCTCTCAGTTACTGGTCTGCTGTAATATGGAACCTTCTTGCCAAATTTCCGCATTGTAATGTCTCGATGGTACGTTGGATTTGGAAGTGGACCTACTACAAATTCTGTAATGTTTGGATCTGACTGGCTTCCAAAGTATACCACAGCCAATGCCTGCCGGGGTAGCTCTTCCCTTCCACGATCAAGGAAGCCCAGAACTTTCGCTTTAGATGGGAAGTACACATCCGTATAGTAAATGCAATTATCTGATGGTTTTGCATGAAATGCATCTTCCAGGTACACTCCAAGATTCTTCTTGAGATATTTCACCACCTGAGTCATTTCATCAGCTGTCAGATCAGCAAAGACCTCACTTTGTTCTCTGTTGGGCCTCTCAGAGGAAATTGTTGGTTCGGAGTAGACACAACCAGTGACTTTTTTTTCCTTCTTTGTCAGCAAAACACAGACTAGAGCAAAAATTGTAGCCAGAGCTAGCACCAAAACGATAACTAGCACTTTCATGTTCATGTCAGCACAGTAAAGGCAGCAGTGATAGCACACAGCCTGTCTGTGCTTTTCTTACAGGAAAATGTCTGGGTGGGTGGATGAGAGGAAGAAAAATTATTGCTCCATTCAGAGTAAGAGGAGGGACCTGAGCTAAGAATGCCTGGGGGCTTCACAAGAGACCATAAAAAGGCGGATTTTCATTTGGTTTCTTTTTCTCCCCCACTCCTTCCCTTCCTCCCACCGTTTCTTCTGTATCTGCTTTGATATTAGCCTTATAAGCTGCTCTGGATGAAGGGTGCTTTGGGAATGCACTGGGCTTGGGTCCAGAAAGGTCAAAGCAAAGATCAGTTAGTGCACAGAAGCTTCCCAAGAGCACTGGGAACGTCCCACTAATTGGGAAGAAGCTTGGCAGAGCCAACTCACACATAAATATCCAGTCCAGGCTATTCTAAGGATATTGTGTTCCCATTGTTTCCTTACTTATTCCCAGGAATACAGATCTAATTCTCCCACTGATGATTCAGTTGCCCCCTACTTATAATCTAGCTGTGCTAGTGTCTTAGACGTAAATTTAGACTTTGCTTGTGAGACTTAAAAGGTTGATTGAATACTGTGAATTTTAATATAAAATAAGATATTTTGGCCTGGGGGAGCTAAGACATCTAGCCTAGGAATGCTTTGATTTGTAATCTATTAAAATTCTTATGTCTATAAGAAAGCATATTATTATTATTATTATTGTTGTTGTTGTTGTTGTTGTTGTTGTTGTTGTTGTTGTTGTTATTGTTATTATTATTACATAGTCGCACAGTCAGCCAGATGTTCAGACTGGGTTTGAACCATTGGGATAGGTAAATCTGGATGTTTGACAGTGTTACAGATATCATCGCAGGATGGAGGCTGTTCCAAGTAAAGCTCCCTTCTATAATTGACTGATGGCAAATTTGTCAGTGCCTATGGTGTTCAAGTGATGCTCCAGTTATTTTGGGATTGCACCCAAGGAGCCTATTACTACTGGTACTACCCTTGCTTGCCTTTACCATAGACATTCTATTTCTATGTTATCTTCTCCAGTTCTTTTTCTTCTATTCTGCTGTCTCTAGGCACTGCCACATCCACAATCCAATCTTTTTTGTCTTTCTTATCGACAACTGTTAAAATGGGGTGTTATGTGGCAGGTGCCTGTCTGTCTGGATTCTGAAGGCCAGAGCAATTTAACTTCCTCATTTTCTATGGCTTTTTCTGTTTTATGATCCCACCAGTTCTTGCTTACAGGCAAATGATATTTCTTACAGATCTTCCAATGCACCATTGTTGCTACTTTGTCATGCCGCTGTTTGTAGTCAGTCTGTGCGATCTTCTTGCAGCAGCTTACCAGGTGGTCCACTGTTTCTTCAGCTTCTTTGCAGGGATGGCACTTACTGTCTGTTACTGTCTTCTCAATTCTGGGTTTGTATACATTTGTCCTTAAGGCTTGGTTTTGTGTGCAGCCAGAATTAGTCACTTGGTCTTTCTTTAACTTTCCTGCTATTATCTGCTTTCCTTGCTATTTTTTTTTAATGTAGTGGCCATTGTCTTCCCATGCCTCCATTCTGTTCTTCATTTGGTCTTTCTTGTAGGCCAGTTTGGTCTCTCCATAGTCAACAAGCCTTCCTGGCATACTAACTTCAGTGCATCTTCTTCATTGGCTTTCAGATAGTCTTCCAAAGCCCCCTTTTTTTCTTCAACCATTTAATATACTTGCAACATTTGATGCCCACCTATTTGCCTTGGTAGGTAGAGTCTGTCAATATTACTGCGAGGATGAAGGGCATGATTCATTGTCATTATTTTTCTGCTCTTCCTATCTATTGCTTTTAATTCTGCTTGAGTCCAGTTCACTATTCCAGCTATGTAATTAATGACTGGTATTGCCCAGGTGTTGATTGCCTTGATGGTATTTCCTCCATTGAGTTTGGACTGTAAGATCTTGATCATCACTCTCTTGATGTATTCACCTCTAATCTTTTTCTTGATTTCAGTGTGCTTGATATTATCAGCTTGAAGGATACCCAGGTATTTGTAGTAATCATCTTCATCCAGACTCTTAATGTTATTTTCATGGGGCATCTTGATTCGTTCAGTTTTCATTATTTTTCCTTGTTTGATAGTGTGTGTGGCACATTTGTCCAATCCAAACTCCATTGCAATATCTTGGCTATATATAAGGACAGTGTTGAGCAGAGATTCTGTTTCAGATGGTGTTTCTCCATATGGCTTCAAATTGTCCACGTAAAGGAGGTGGGATAGTCTGGCATGTTTTTGATGTTTGGTAGCCATGGCCTGAGTTATTCAATATTGTTGACAGAGGAAACAGTGCAATGACAAATAGTAGTGGTGATAGTGAATCTCCTTGAACTATTCCTCTCTTGATATTAACTTCTCCAAGTCTCTCACCATTGTCCTGCAACTGGGTCTTCCATTGTGCCATTGATCCTTGCACAAAGCTTCTGATGCTTCTACTGACTCCTGTTATTTCTAGGCAGTTGATTATCCAGTCATGTGGCAGAGAGTCAAATGCCTTTTTGTAGTCAATCCATGCTACATTTAGGTTGGTCTTCCTTCTCTTGCAATTTTCCAGTATCATTTTGTCAATTAGGAGTTCATCTTTTGTTCCTCTGCTATTGGGGTGGTTTCCTTTCTGCTCAGGTGGAAAGATATTCTTTTCAACTAGATGCTGTTGGACTGCATCAGCTACCACACCAGTTAACAATTTGAAAGTTGTTGGTAAGCAGGTAATTGGCCTGTAATTGCCTGGTGCTGTCCTTTTGCTGGAGCTTTCATTATCAGGTAGGTTTTGCAAGATCTTCAATTTCAACTCCTTGTAGTATTTTGTTAAACATGTAGGCAATGAGTGGGTATAAACTAGTTAGATGTTTTGACCAAAACCCATGCAGAAAAACCAACCAATTGTTTTTGGCCCTTTAAAATTTGTGTTTAAAACCTAGACAGGTTTGGTGGTGGTGGTAGCTCCAGGCTTGGCAAGCATTTTGGAGGGACATGTCAATAATCACAGACTTGAAAGCTAATGTGTTGGGTGGCTATATTTCCTCAAGTCTAACTACACAGCACAAGATTTTGTCATTGCAAAATGGCTATTTATCAGGCATCTAAACCTCTCTTTTAGATTGCTTTTTCTTGGGTTGGATCAGTGCAAAAAGTAACAGTGATCAGTTCCTAATTCTGAGTTCACAAGTCCTAGAATGTTAATTTGAAAAGGACAGAATTTCGATCCTGAAATTCAACAAAAATAAACCTTAGAAGTGATGGCTTTGCAGGTTTAGCTCCAAGTATTTATATTTTACCATAAAAAAGCAAAGTTTTACACACCAATGATGGATGTCCTCCTGCCTGAAAGGAAACCAAGGTCCTGAAACTCCATGTTGGTCTCTTGCCTTTCCTTTTTCAGTTCACCTATTAAATATTTCATGGTAGGCAAGCCACTCCTCTTCAAAAGACTATGAAGTGCCCTCTCCCCTCTGGCCACTAATTATTTCCTTCACAGCTATTTTATCTGATCTGCCGGACTGATGAAAAACTATGGACCTTTTTTAAAAAATTACAATAGTGTAGCACATGAAAAGCTGGTCTTTTGAAGAAATTCCCTGAAGGTAGAGATTGTTTTCTTCACAAATCAAGTGTAGCTAACAAAAGTTTTGCTACATGGACTCTACCTGACTTCAGTGACCTGACAAATAGGCAAATGGCCTGAGAAAAGCAACAAACCAAAGCAACAAAGCAATTTCAAGGATGTGGCCTGGATGTTGAAAAGTGAGCTAGTTTGAGATCAGACTAGACCAGAAACCAGTCACAAGGTGAAAGTTGCATATCAGGTAGTGAAACCTACCTAGCCCACCAACAACCAGTTAAAAGCATGGCCAAGGTGAAAAATAAAGTAAGGGGCTATTTTAAAAAGGGTCTAGATAGGAATCTAGCTGAAAGTCATACAATACTGGGTCATGAGCCATATCTTTCAAGTGTCTTGGTCAGTATATGAGAGCAAAGAACGTGTGTGTGTGTGTGTGTGTGTGTGTGTGTGTGTGTGTGTGTTTAAAGCACAAGATTTCCACATTTTGATAGAAATAGAAAAAAATTTAGGGAGTTAACAGAACATTGTTTGTGTGCTGTCTCATCAATTAGTGAGAACTATTTGACTTTTCCCAATCTTGGGAGAGGCTGATATTCTATTGGAAATCAGTTCATGACCACTGACCAAAGCTATGTTTCCAGAAACTCAAGTACACAATAGTACACAAAAAGCTGATAAGTGTGATTCTATATTGTGTAACCCATGTGGCAGGGATAATGGTAAAAATGTGATGATTTCTGTTTTTGGTAGTCCCGACATAATCAAATGGAAAGATATTGAGTACAAGGAGGAATCCTCAGAGAAGGGCTGGTACAAAGATAGAAAGCACATGTTCTTGAAGACTCATGGAAAAGACAGCAATTGCTGCTTGTTTTACAAGTACAGATGAGTGGAATCCATCAATTGCTAACATTGTTTGGACAGAACACCAAGCTATTACATTGAGTAAAACGAAGGAAAAATCTGAAATCTGTAAAAATATTTCTTAATGCAGCCTCATTTCCTTCTGATTTATACATAAAAATCAAGTATCTTAAGGCCAGAGTGTGAGAGTGGCAGAAAATGGGCCACATTTATATTGCAAAATGGATATTTTGACTGCTACACCTAGGTTTTATTAGATATGGCTTCTCATTCACATAGACAATATATCAAACTACTTGCTGATTCCTGCCGGTTCTGCAAAAGCATCAATAGGTTGTTTTATTACCTCAGGTTGCAAAGTTGCAAGTTCTTCCTGTTTTGATGGAAAATGTATAGCAATGTCATATATTTATTTCCTACATATTGAGGTAACTTCCAGCTTTTAAAACAAAAATATAGCAAAAGAATGATAGCTTAAATGTATGAAGGCCTTACAGTGGTCACCAAAGGTTAGGGGAAGATTTAGAGTTGCCCAATTCTTTAATTCAAAGTAAAAAATATGGAGTGTTTAAAAAAGGACCATTCTGGAAGGGTCATTAAATTTCCATTTATCACAGCCTGCTGGAAAACAAAGTCTCTCTCCTAGGTTTGGATAACAGTCACTAAGTAAGAGTTACTTAACTCTACGATTAGTCCTAGGTATGTTTACAATCGGGGCATAATCCTAATCTGAAGTTAGTTAGTTACCAGTTTTGGAAAAGCAGTTTAAATATCCCAGTGGCTTGTTCTAGGGCAAAAATTCATAGTTTTGCTGTGACTTTACTGTGATCATGAGTTAGCTTTATTGTATATGCAAAAGATGACACCACACATAATTTATTTGTAGACCTGGCTCGTTGATTTTTATTGCCACATAGAAGCAATAAGGAATAAAATAGGATACAAGGATACAAAATAATAGCAACTAAACAGGCAAGAAAAAAGTTAGAAATCGGCAAAACAACTAGCATCAGCATTTGGAAGACTAACTGTAGTTTAACAAACCACATTTTAGCATAACATGTGTTTATTAAAACAAACATTTCTTATAGATTTCTTAACACAATGTATCCACAGTGTCACTGTGATCTGTCTAGATGCAGTCAACTGTGGTAACCAGAGAACATGCTTGTGTCTCTGGTTAACAGTCAGAGGAACTTAATTATGAGTTCTGACAAAGAATCCTGGAAAATTTCATGGCATTTTTAATTTTTCAAAATCAGATCCATAGAGCAAATTTAGAGAATAAAATATAAATGTAGTTGTAAATACTATTAAGAAAATTAGAAGCCTTTTCTTTTCTTGGTACTTTTTTCACTTATTACTTTTTTTTCTTAATTTTCTCTTTCAAAATTTGTATTTTTATTCTTTTAAAATATATGTCATTCACTCACACATACGCGCGCACACACAGTGGACATAAAAAGTCTACACTCCTTTTAAAATGCCAGGTTTCTGAGATGTAAAAAAAATCATATCAAGATAAATCACTTCAGATTTTTTCTCCCTTTAATATAAGCTGTACAATTCAATTGAAAAACAAACTAAAATTATTTAGGGGAAAAATAAAAACTTACAATAACATGGTTCCATAAGTATGCACATTTTTATTGAAGCACCTTTATGACAGCATTCAGCTTTTGAAGATAGGATGGCCCACCTTTGCCTTGGGAACATTAGCCCATTCTTCCTTGTAAAAGCACTCCAAATCTGTCAGATTGTGAAGGCATCTCCTGGGTCCAACCCTCATCAGGTCATCCCCCAGACTTTCAATTTGATTCACATTTCCTTCCAAAGCTTTCATCTTCTTCTGGCGAAGCCATTCTTTTGTTATGCTTTGGGTCATTGAGATGTTGAAAGTTGACATTCCTCTTCATCTTCAGCATTTTATCAAAAGCCTGAGGCTTTTGTGCCAAAACTGACTAATATTTGGAACTGTTTATAATTCCCTCAACCCTAACCCTGTTTAAGCCCCAGTTCCAACTGAATAAAAGCAGATCCAAAGCATAACGCTGTTGCCATCATGCTTCACTGTGGTGTACTTTTGATGATGAACAGTGTTGTTTTTGCACCAAAAGTTCAACCTCAATCTCATCAGACCATAACAAATTTTCCCATATGCTTTTGTGAGATATGATGTGGTTGTTTGCAAAATGTAACCAGGCTTGGATGTTTTCTATGTAAGAAAAGGCTTCTGTCTTGCCACCCTACCTCACAGCCCAGACATATGAAGCATATGGACACTGTTGTCACATGTGGTAAATAGCCAGTACTTGCCAGAAATTTCTGGAGTTCATTTAATGTTGCTATAGGCCTCTTGGCAAATTCTTGGACCAATTTTCTTATTTTGTTATCAATTTTGGAGGACATCCAGTTTTTGGTGTACCATATTTTTTCCACTTGTTGATGATTGTCTTCACTGTGTTCCGTGGTATAATCAATGTTTTAGAAATTTTTTTGGTACCATTCTCTTTCCAACAATGAGATCTCTTTGATACTTTAGAAATTCTTTGAAGACATGGCTTTTGCTGTAAGAGGTGACTTAGTAAATGTCAGAAAAATCCTACTAGAACACCTGAACTTTATATGGGCTTGATCAGAGTTATTTTAATAGATGGCAGTTGTTTTACTGATTACTATTTAACATCAGTTTGAATGTAATTGGTTAATTCTGAACACAGTCACATTCTTACTTATAAGAGGATATGTACACTTATGAAACCATATTATTGTAAACATTTTATTTCCCCCACCCACCCACCCAAAAAAAAATCAGTTTGTTTTTCAATAGAATTGCACAGCTTATTAGAGGTGGAAAACATTCTGAAGTGATTTATCTTGGTCTGATTTTTTTACATCTCAAAAATTTGTCGTTTTAACAAAAGGATCTCGACCTTTTATATCCACGGTAGGCAGGCAGGTAAGTAGGTAGATAATAGAGCAAATTACAAAAACACAGATAGATAGATAGATAGATAGATAGATAGATAGATAGATAGATAGATAGATAGTTAGATAATAGAACAAGTTATAAAAATACAGACCAGACAATTACTTTCAGAGTGGGGATTAAATGTATTTTACAGATATATCTAATATAATCTTCAAATATAAAATTAACAGGAGAAGCAGTTGGGTAAAAAAGATAGAAGTATTTGGCTGATACAGATAAGTTGCAAACACAAGTGAGTACAATGTCAACAGAACTAAGATTTAGATGAAACACAGTCAACAATAAAGGTCTCAAGACTGCTATCTTAGACACAGATTTTTTGCTTGACTATTTCCACTACTGTATTCTCTCAAATATAAACAGCAGCATTGACTCAAAGCCTAGAGAGTATCAGAGCATTGTCAGATTTTCAAAACCTTCATAAGTGAAAGGTGGAAGATTGGGTACGCAAGCAGCTGTTTTAGGGAGGCAAGCAATATGGTTGATTTCACAGGAGTTGAAGTCATCCTTGTCAGTGAAGAACACACTATCAGGCGAGTCAATGGAGGGATCATTGTCAAAATAATTATAAGGTCTTAAAATGAAACCAACTGCATTTGCAAGTGTCACAGTGTTAGGAATATCTTCGGCATGGGGAATATGTAGAAATCCAGTGGTGATCCAAGCAACCAGATCCTAGTGAAAGACCATAAAACAGGGTAATCTGATTAAAAACATGGAAGGGAAATTTTGGAACAGTCGCTCCAGTCATGCGATTAGAAGGGAAGGAGCTTAAGAATGGAGCACTCAGCAATACTCTGCCAACTGCCTTTTACAAAGGGAAGCTTTGGGGAAATTATTCCTTTTTGTTTGTTTCTTTCCTGCAGAGGTCCCAGATTGATCTGGCCCATTTTGGAAGTCCACTCCCCTCCCCCCCCGCACCATTGTATCAAATTTAGTTCCTCTTTTCACTTTGTTGTTTGACTTCACTTTTGGAGAGTGGCTGTGCTGACAAAATTTTCAGCCACAATTTCTTTTTAACATCCCACTAAGTATTCATTTCTGCAACTAAATGCATAAAATGAATAAAGCAACTATTGAGGCATCATGTTGAGAAACCCAACCCTTTTCTGTTTGTGCTCCAAAGCACTTTTTTTTTCATTTGCCCCATGCCTGACTGCACAGATGTTTCGGTAGGAAAAGTACGCCAAGCATGGCTTCTGGAATTGTTTCTAACTCCTTAACAACTGTGGACACAGGACACTTTATTTTCTTCTGTTACTGAAATAACACATTTTATGTATGTGTGTGTGTGTGTTTTGCATGAATGCATATGCTGGGAAGATAGAGTTAGCCGCATATGCTTCACCCTGGGTCACATGACCAGAAAGGAGGAAACTTCCTGTGAGGCAACCCAATCAAGTGTGTGTACTCTTATGAGAATAAAATAAGGGGTGGGAGTGAGAAAGATAGACTTTTCTGAAAGACAAAGATCTGTGAACTATTCATAAAAACAAAAGAAACACCATTTTTGGGCACCCACCTACTCTATAAGCTTGATACTCAGAAACAAACTATCTATCTAGCCTCACTTTTTGCATGCCTGCTGTTCCCTGTTAAAGAAAAGGGCAATTTTTTTGTGTCAAGGAAGTAGATTTGTTTCTTTGAACCCAAATTCAGACTCTCAAGTGAACTCTCAGCAAGATCTCACTCTTTTGAACCTTTTTCAGCCATGGGTGCAATTGTGCAATCAACTCTGTGTCTGCCTTTGCGTTGGACTTCTTGTTCCTCTTAGTGAGCTGCTTATACATCAAGCTGATATATCTTTGCTCCATTTGAAATAGGGCAGCCAGCACAAGATAGATTGCCTGATTTAAAATAGAAATCTTCCCAGCTCCCTAATAATATAACACACTTGGGAAGCTATAGGCTGGTCAAATTATTTTAACACAATGAAATAGAATTTTCTAGGAAAACACTGAATTTTGGCTACAAATCATTCTGGGTGCAAAATGTTCCAAGTTTGGAATGGCTATTTTAAGCATTCCAGTTATGAACACCAACCCCCTCCCCCTTAAAATTTGTCCTAATTTGGAATAAAACTTTTTCTTTCCTTTTTTCCCTAGTATTTTCAAAATTCCACTCTCCTTTTTTTTAAAAAACAACAACACCCTTTTTCCAAGCTATGGAGATTTGAAGATTTGTTATGGCAAGAATTTAGAGGAAAAGAAGACACCTGGGTAAAGGACAATCTGTTCAACCATACTGAGATGGGAAATACTTTGGATTGCTGCTTCATGGAGATATATGAGAAATAACAGATTAGTTTGGAAGCTGAACTTCATTAGTATAATCAAACAGTTTACACTAATTTCATTAATTTATTACATTAATGAAGTTCAGCTGCCAAATTAATTTGGCCACTTCTCCTCCTATTCCATTTCCTGTATCTAATTCAGTAGTGTTATAATCCTGATTAGTTAAGCAGTGCAGACAGTACTTTATGAGTTGAAATGTGACATATCTGTTCTTGAGCAGTGTATGTGTATAGTACTTTCTTTTTCAGGATGCTTGCCAATTCAAAAGTACATACTGTTCATGTGCATAAACAGATAGTTCCTGTAGCTGTGCTGTGTTTTGTAGGCCTGTTGCTATCTGCAAAGAATGTTAAATAGTACAGAAAAGAAGCTTTCTGAGCTTTATTTGTGTGCTTAAACTTTTGGTCACGTTTTTGTGGAGTGTTTTTTGCAGGTAGGTTGCCTAATCAGAAAAACATGCATTGTATTTTTTTGCTGTTGCATTGTTTGTGGGGTGTACTGAAATGAATTTGTGGCTGCTACTTGCTTTTTTGTTGGGCTCAGTTCTGTGGCAATTCTGGGCTGCAAAAAGCATGCTTATCTGTTGGTTCTATTGTTCACTATTGGAATTTAATTTTCTTTTAAAGCAAACTTTTTCATTATTTTTGTAAGTCAGATGGCATGTAGCATTTAATTGTGAACTACTACCCCACTTATTTTCATAAAAGATAAAAGATATGAGCTTTGTTTTATGTTCTTATTTTGGAACATAGCCCGCTTAAAATTTGCAAGGTACTTTCTAGTGGCTGAATTTCAGGAGTATTATATTCAAGTGACATATGAAGGATAACTGTAATTTACATACTGGTAGAAACTAATACAAGCTTCTCTGTAAAAAAAGAAGCTTATATTAGTTTCCACGTGAACCAGAATTTTCACTGACATTAATACTGAAAGCTCAATTGCCTTTAGGGAAGCCCGCAAGATTTCTCTAATGATCTTGGTACAGTAGGGGAGGCTATCCAGTGTGTTCATATAAGTGTGTTGGATTCATAAAGCCCAAAGAAGGCTGTTATATGAGAGGAATGAAGTATTTATGTAGGAGAATATGCAGACAGAACAGAATTGTTTCTTTAATCCTTTCATAAATGTAGATTCTTCTCTGAAATTACAAATTTCCAGTCCTGGAATCTCATTGCAGGGAAAAATAGATATAAAATATAACAAATTAAGATCTAGGATAAAAAAATTGGGGAAAAGAATGGTGTTCATAATACATGAAAATACATCTCTTGTCATTGTGCATTGTCAGAAAACATCCAGCTTTGCTTCATAATGTGAATTTTTTTCACTGAAAAGGTATGGAAGTTATCTTTTTTGTGTGTGTGCTATGTAGAATGTGAAAGATTTCCCGTGTGATCAGATGTAGGATTTTTGTCAGAAAGGAAATCTGGCCAGAACAAACATTAGCTACATGAAAAATTGACTGTTCTTCATTCCCACCCACTATCATTTAAAATACGTACCCACAACCCACAGAGGGATTCTGTGGAGTCTACTTATTTTCATTTAATGTATTTAACAACTAGAGGATTTCTTGCTGTATAAGCATTTTTAAAATGTAAAAAATCTGATTTGCTAACAAAATATTTTTAACTATTAGAAGTTCTCTAGCTTTGTATTCTTTCAATGCAGGTAGCATAGCAGAAGAGAAAAATACTATAGAGACTAGAAAAGTAAAAATTAAGAATACATCTTTTTCAGCAGACATTCTAAAAGTGGAATATGAAGGAAAACCACAAGCAAATTTTAAATCACCAAGTACAAATGCTTCGCTGTATATATCAAATCAAGTTAAATGTGGTTATCAAATTCTGTACAAATGTGGTTGTCAAATTCATTCTAAAATTTCAAAATATGCTACAGCAGACAGCAAAACAAACAAGATTTCTTGGAATTGTACTGCTAATAAACAGCCATAGAAAAGAGAGGGGACAATAGATTTGTCTAGTATCCAATCAAAAGTTAGGAGCCACACCTGTCCAATCTCTGTGAGGGTTTGCTTGGAAAAAAAGGAAATATCCTCTCTTGTCTCCCTTAGGATCTAACAACTCACCTCATCAACAATGGTCTCATTATCTATAAAGTCTGCAAAGGCAACAGTAGGTGTCCATGGGTCATTCTGATTATAGATGCTGGTACTGCAAGGTTCTTTCTCCTTTCGCTTGGTGACAGCCAGCTTGTACCTAAGAAGCAGAATTACAATAACAGAAACAAAGTATTGTTGAGCTGGATGATTTCATCACTTTCATAGGTATGGAATAAGTTTCCCTAATGCTTATGCGCAATAGTAGCTCCAAAGACTATGGATACTCTACAAAAATTGGCAAAGCTTATCTGAATATGTGCCTTTCCACAGTTGCTCACAATGTAACACATGTACAGATAGTCCTTGATTTGTGACCATTCATTTAATGACCATTCAAAATTATATGGGCGCTGAAAAATATGATTTATAGCCAGTCTTTGCATTTACAACTGTTGCAATACCCCCCACCCCGCCAACAGTCAGATGATCAAAATTCAGGCGCTCAGCAGTGGCATGCATTTTAACAGTTGCCTCAGGGTCACTTGATTACCATTTACAATCTTCCCAGGACTCTTCTGAGAAGCTCGGCTTGCTTAATGACTGTAGGATTCACTTCTTAATGTGTGACAAAAAGATTGTAAAATGGGATATGATTCGCTTAATGACTGCATCACTTAGTGACAAAATAATCTAGTCCTAATTGTGGTCAAAAGTCAAGGTGCCTGTATAGCAATAAATGTATTACTAAAACTACTGTACAGGTAGTACTTGACTTACAACCTTTTGTTTAATGACAGTTCAAAGTTACGATGATGTACCACCCGTCCTCAAAGTTATAACGGTTGCACTACTTCTTCAGTCACATGATTGCAATATGCAACCTTCCTAGCCGGTTTCCAGCAATCAAAGTCAATGAGGGAAACCAGGTTTGTTTAAACACCCTTAATGATAAATGAATTGTGTGATTCACTTAACAATTGAATGATTCACTTAATAATTGTGATAAAACTGATGGTAAAATTGAGTCTGCTCCAGTGGTGGGTTTCTATCGGTTCGCCCCTCTTCGGGCAAACCGGTGGTGGCGGCAGCAGGAGGCTCCGCCCACCCACCCGGACATCTCTGTGCATGTGCAGAAGCATCGTGCCCATGTGTGAGCGTGCTTGCGCATGTGTGTGTGCATGCGTGTGCATGTGTGAGCGCGTGCACGCACCTACGAGCAAACCAGTAGTGACCGAAATTGAAACCCACTACTGGTCTGCTCACATGTGATTCACTTACTGACCACATGATTTAGCAACTGAAATTCTGGTTCCATTTGTGGTTGTAAGTCGAGGACTGTAAAACTGTAACAAAATTATCCTCATGCCAACATAAAAGAAATGTGTCAGGACATAAAACACTGAATAAAAATATACAAATAAATGGATTCAATCCCACAATTTAAAATTAAGTTGAAGATAGAAGCACAACAAAGATATGAAAGAAAAAACACGTCACACACTGGCAAATGGTTTTCCATTTTACAAAGGAGTACAGGACAGCGTATTTCAAGCTTGATGGGTGGGCTTCAGTTCCCACAATTGAAATCCATTCATCAAGTTGCCAAGTTAAAAAACTCTAGATACTATTATTTAATTAATTTATATACCCAACAATTCTTTTTCCATTAAGATTTTGCAAGAACCCTCAATTCATAACATATATTAATTATGCTTGTAAACTGTCAATTCTCTCAATTCTGATAGTTTATAATATAGCCATTAAAGCGATAAATATAGATATAGATTATATTTGAACAATTATAACTCCATAGTAATAAAACAATAAAAATAAGAAACTATTGGCACTAACCCAGCAATCCAGTGACATTAACTCCCAAGGAACCTATGGAACTGCTCTGTCTTGGCAATTTTATAAAAGGATGCTGGGGAATTCTGGAATTCCACACATCTTACAGTTGCCAAATTGGATAAACACTGCCCTAGAGCAACTTACAGGATGCCAATGAACTGTGCATAGAAAAGGATTAAATAATCATCCTTTAAAACACACTGTTGCTGCTCTATAGCACATCTTCTCAATAACCTTCCCTAAAAAGGGAACATTGGCAATGTTGTGACTATTGTTTAATGTAACCAAATTTAAAGAAAGCCTCTTTTGACTGCATCAGCCTTGTTGAAAGCATAGCTAGACCGAGTAAGGCATCAGACTAGAAAGCAAGAGGCCATGAATTCTAGTCTCCCCTCCCCCACCCCCTTAGCCATGACAGCTGGCTGAGTAACTATGAGTCAGCCACACTCTCCCAGCCCAAGTCACTTCACAGAGTAGCTGTTGTGGACAAAATAGGAGGAGAAAGGAGTATTAGGAATGTTCACTACCTTTATTTATTAAAGTAATGAAGACAGGATACAAGTAAATAAAATTTAAAAATAGTATCTTTTCCCTGGACAAGCTTGTTTATTGGGCCCAAGTGGTTATAGCTTTATCCTTTGACATTTAGTGCTTGCCTGAGGAACTGCTCCTCCTGTTAGACACCTCCTCAGAGCTTAAGATCTGTAGGAGAGGCCCATTTGAAGATGCCCCTACTCTCAAAGGCTTATCTACCAGGCAGATGGAGAGGACCTTTTCTTTTTTCTTAGATACTAGAATAGGGATGTCAAACTTGATTTCATTGAGGGCTGCATCAGGGTTGTGTTTAACCTCAGAGGGCCGGGGGTGTGTGGGCAGGGATGGGCATGGCCATGATGGGTGTGGCCAGGTAGGCATGGCCATGGTGGGTGTTTGACACATGCACAAGGTGCATTTTTTCCCCTTCTTCCTTTCTACAGTTCTTTAGTATAACCATTTTCCTATCTCTTCTACCAGATATTACTGGCAAACATTTATTACTTATTCTTCATACTCCACTAAACTTTGTATTTCTAAATTTATACCCCATTGTTTAATAGTAAATTGCTTTTCCAGGCAAAAAATCTATTTATATTATTGTATTTTTATTATTCAACTAATAATAAAAATACAATAGCATAAATAACATGATAATACAAGATCTAACAACAGGGATAAATTTCCTGGATAATAAATAGAAATGGCTGTCAATTATAGATTGTTGATTGTAGATTAAATGGACCTACAGCATGTAAAATCTGGCATTGAACTGTAGTATTAACATAGGATGTTGCTTGTTTTCTATCCAGATCAGGCACTTATTTGAGGCCACATAATTGTAATCCAGTCCAATCCAGTCTTCCTGCAGCACTCTGCTGGCCGAAAACAGGCTGCACAGGGCCTCCACATGGCCCGTTTTTGGCCGGCATAGTACTGCAGGAAGCCGTGCAGACCTCCTGCATCCCGTTTTGGCTGGTACTTCAGATGACTGCTAGCTGCAGTTCAGCAATTCGAATGTCACCGGCTCAGGGTTGATTCAGCCTTCCATCCTTCCGAGGTGGGTAAAAATGAGGACCCAGATTGTTGGGGGCCATATGCTAACTCTGTAAACCGCTTAGAGAGGGCTGTAAAGCACTATGAAGCAGTATATAAATCTAAATGCTAGTGCTATTGCTATTTCCAGGCTGGCTGTGTGGGCCAGATTTAAGCACCCCCGCTGGCTGGATCCGGGTCTCTCTGCCTTGAGAGAAGTAGTAAAAAGAGTTAGCAATTAATGCTTTCATAATTTGTGTTTTAGTTATGTTTCAATATTTTTTCTCTGCATATGTGTGTATCACTTTAAACTGTAAGTTATCCAGAGTGCTAATTTTGAACAGAAAAGCCCCATTTCAAATCACGCAAGCAAATTAATAAATAAATGAAAGTATTGGAAGTTGGTGCTTAGAAAAGGACTGCTTACCTGCCCCAACTGATAGCTCTCTCCATTGGATCTGATTCTGGGAGATGATCTCCAGCATAGCTGATTGTCTGGATTAGGTAGCCACGCTTATGGCCCCACTTATTTGTGCTGTTTGCTGCAAAATATATGTATCTTGGCATTTTATCATTATGGCCGAAGGCAGCCTTATCTTCGGTATCCAAGACCTTTTTCACCAGTTTCATTCTCCGAATCTTATGGTCTGGATTCCAGGGAGTGTTCACTGTCTCAAAAGTCATATCATTAGTAACCAAGGAATTTTTTGTACCTATTGGTAGAAAGAAAAGGGAAAGGGAATGAAAACAAGAGACAGAAATGGGGGATTTTTCTCATTTTCTCAAATCACAATACAATCATGCTTCAATAACCAATTATTTTTGCCTTGTTCCCATGATGTTTCCTTCAGCCCATCTCCAGCCCATAGCTGAGATGGGTTTCTTCCTTATCCTAACACATTTTCCTCTATGGATATAATCTAGTAAACTTCATTGACAATTTAGGAAGTGATGTGCTCAGGAGTTGTGATATGTCCAGTTTCTATTCACCACAGTACTTTAGGCTGCTGCAGACATGGCTCCTTTCCTCAGTTGCTGGATGCTTTCCAGTTTTGGCTTGGGATGCATAATGAGGGGACATCTGAATTCCATAGAGGCATCAGCCCACATAAAGGTCATCTAAATCTTTCCATATCACTTGCCAGATCTGTTGTGGGCTCCTTATCAACATAGATTTAGTGCTCTTTTGAAAGCTGCATGTCATCATATGGATGCATTAGGTATGTTTTTTGACAATAGGGTTTTATGTGGCCATTTTGTTTAGTGCTTAGTGTTTCAGTACATTTTTATTATTTTAGGAAACTTGAACATAAGTCTTAGAATCCCAAAGGTGCTTTTTCAAGAGGCACCTGGACTTTCTAGTTTTTCTTTGGAAGATGTTTAGCTTCTCATCCAAAATGCTTCTTCAGCTCTGATGTTTGACCTTTGGGACAACCATGATCTGGATGACTGAATTTCCATAGACATAAGCCATAGAACTTACCACTCCTAATACTCATTCTGTTTCATGGAGTTGGAGTTCCTATGGCCACTTATGTGATATACCATAGTTATTTACACTGTCTTGATGCGGGAGTGATGCCATTTATTTACTGTAGTCTAACTTTGATGGCATTATGCACTGTGGGGACAAATGCTGTTATATATGGCCATATCACAGTAGTGTGTTCTGTATGGCCATTAACTATATTTGAATACTGTCAGAATTGAATTGTTTTTTCAATTGCTGGTAACATGTCCTTCCATTCCTTGAAATACAAATAGTTCTCATTTAGCAACTGCTTCATATAATAACTATTTGCAGTTATGACTAATCCTCACATTTACAATTCAGTAAAGCAAGAGAAAATCTTCATAATTTTTCGTTGCTTCTTTTGTGCTTCACTTATCAACTTCAGCCAGGCTATTTTTGAATATACTTTTAGTGCTGTTTCAGAAAACTAAATCTATTGACATGATACAGACATAGAGAAGGAAGTGCACTAAGCATCTCTTGCTTAAGCAACTTCAAATGACTATAATATACCCCCCTTCAGTGAGGCTAGCCTCACCTAAAGTCATCCAGCACCACTCCACTCTGGACAAAAAAGAAAGCATTTGGTAGTGGTTGCCCCTGCAATGAACGAGTTTGGTAGAAAGAGAAATGATGCCCAAGGAGTACCTTAATTACTTTCCTGGAATTGGCTTACATGATGTAAGTAAAAACAGTACAATTGGCCAGTCTCTGTTGGTAGAATAGAAATCGGCAATAGGAGCACAATTAATGTCAACACACTTTGCTCTTGGTTCAAGGACTACTATAGCAAACAGAATTTTAATGTGGCCGTGTGGAAGAGCCCTGAGTCTTGAGCTGT